>NW_009920413.1:62830-92407 GCF_000696875.1 Nestor notabilis | reverse complement strand
GGCCCAGTTAGAATTAAATCTGGCAACGGATTTGAACGATAACAGGAAAAAGCCAAGTGCAAAGTCCTAAACCTGGGTCGGGACAATCCCAGGTACAGCTGCAGGTTGGGCAGAGAAGAGATTCAGAGTAGCCCTGTGGAGAGTGACTTGAGGGTGTTGGTTGATGAGAAGCTTGACATGAGCCAGCTTCAGTTCAGGGTTTCAGCCCAGAAACCAACCGTATCCTGGGCTGCATCAAAAGAAGTGTGACCAGCAGGTCAAAGGAGGTGATCCTGTCCCTCTACTCTGCTTTCGTGCAACCCCACTTGGAGTATTGTGTACAGTTCTGGTGTCTTCAACATAAAAAGGACATGGAGCTGTTGGAGCAAGTCCAGAGGAGGGTTATGAGGATGATAAGGGGGCTGGAGCACCTGCCGTATGAAGACAGGCTGAGAAAGTTGGGGCTATTCAGCCTGGAGAAGAGAAGGCTGCGTGGAGAACCCCTAGGAGCTGGAAGGGGGCCTGTAAGAATGCTGGGGAGGGACTCTTCATTAGGGACTGTAGTGATAGAACAGGGGGTAATGGCTTCAAACTTAAACAGGGGAAATTTAGATTAGATCTAAGGAAGAAGTTCTTCACAGTGAGGGTGGTGAGGCACTGGAATGGGTTGCCTGAGGAAGTTCTGAATGCAACCCTGGAGCATTCAAGGCCAGGTTGGACAGAGCCTTGGGTGACATGGTTTAGTGCGGGCTATCCCTGCTTATGGCAGGGGGGTTGGAACTAGATGATTTTAAGGTCCTTTCCAACCCAAACTATTCTATGATTCTATAGTGGTAATGTCTAAGCAATAAGCAATGCAAGTAATGCTTATGTTCTCAAATTTTTATTTCACACTTTTCTGAGTCTTCTGCCATTGTAAGCAAGATGACCATGCCAGTGGTGAGTTAAAATGACCTGAAGACATCTGTAATTTACATCGATTGATTAAACATCTAAAAACTTACAACTACAGATGGATGTTTGTAATCATGCTCTGTTTTCCTTACTTTGGTGGCAGTAGTGAGAAAAAGTTCTCCAACTTACCAGTTAACTTATGATGTCAGTGTTTTAAGTCATAAAAATATATTCGTGTGCTCTAAGAAGCGTATTTCCTTGCTATGAAGCAGTGATAATCAGAGGAATCAATGATTCGTTAATATATGATTCAATGATACAGGTGTTTTCTCTAGTCTAAATAGGTTAAAAGCTGCCAGAATTTCTTCAGTGGAGGAAATTCTGGCAAGACCAAAACATGTCTTTTTTTTTTTTTTTTTTTTTTTTTATCCTACAAAAAAATAAAATATTTTGTCTGTACTGAAATGCAGTGTTTCCATCAATCTAAAATTAATATCTACTGATTTTCAGGGTTTTTTTTTCTTTTTCTGAAACTTCTGCTCCTGTTCAAAATGAAGATAAATTTCAGGCTCTTGAAATCCTTCATTAAATGATATTTCTGCTCTCTGCACAGCTCAGATAGTGATACTGATTTTAGACTCTGGCTCATTATGCCCCAGAAGTCCTACTGACAGTGGTAGAATAGTACAGGTGGTTGTACAGAGTATGCTTTTCATACAGAAACACAGCAGAGTAAGGAGCAATATGAATAACAAATACAGGCCTTGTTTTCTTTCTGCCTCTCAAGATTTTTTTGTTATTGTGACTGTGACTATATGGAGTTATTAAGGAAGAAAAAGTACTAGTGCTACTGTTCTTTCATTGTGTCTTTGGCTATTGTGTTGGCTTTTGCCTACTTCTGCCCATGTAATGTGAAGGAATGTTTAATCTGAGATCTGTTGCACTTTGTCAAGTGAATTGTTTGATTTCTCCCTTCCTATCTTGTAATTTAGGTTAGATTAACCCATCACAATGTGACAAATGAAAGAATTAATCTTCTTGATTCTAGCAGAAGGTGCTCTGTCTTATTTCATTACATTGTAAAATACATTTTCTTATGTAAATTTATAATCCAATGTGAATAATTCCTGGAAGTTTACTTGAAATCTAGCTGGCAAATAGCCAAGAGTTATACACTATTTTTTTTTAATTAATCACGGCATTAATGAAATGAAGTAATGTAAACTTTTCCTTCCTATTTTTCAGTTTCCTATTATTATTAAATGGAAAACCATTTTTTAAATTACAATAAGAACATACTCAAATACTTTTGTTATAACTTCATAAAATTCAGTCTCTACTGTCATAGCTGTTTTACACATATCCATTTTCTCCATATATATTTGAAATAACATCTGTATATATGTTATTGTACTATACCGCCTTTTTTTCCCCCCACTTGATATTTACATTCCAAACCTGAAAGGCTTACATCCTTTATTCAATCACCAATATTTGAATGTGAAGTTGAACCTATCATCTGTAACGATAAAAAAACCTAAAGATAAACATTGAAAATATTTTCATTACCTATATCTTACTTTGAAAGCTAGAGATGACATTATTTTAGGGTATTAGAAAATACAGCTTTTCAGCATTTACTTCTATTTTGACATTCAAAAAGATGGTTTTGTCACTAGAGCTTTCTCAATAACACTGATACTTGTCCTTTTCACTGTTTGCATTTAAAAAGGATACACGTGATGGGATTTATCAGGTTTGCTGTGAATTAAGATGCTTTTGCATCTATCACTAATCACCAAACCTGCAGCTCCTCATAAAATGAAACTTCAGAGATTGGATTGCTGCTGCAGCTTCCATCAGTGGTTTTTAGATTTTAATATGACACTCTGTTATAGTTAGTTCCTCATGTTGAAGTCATTAGATATTTATGTGAAGTAGTACATCATTAGCTCTGTTGCTGAACAGTGATTATTTTAAGCAGTTTGGGTTTCTATTAAGTGAAGACAACTTTTTAACTGTTTTAATTTTGTATGCACTAAAGTCTATATGCCTGTTCAGCTTTTTTCTGCTTCCCTACTCTTTGATCTGTTTGTTTAGGGTTTTATTTTCCCCCCTCACTTAATTTTGTTAAAGTGTCTGACAAGAAGTAGAGCTGGCTTTTTGATGCCAGTAGTCATGAACAGTTAATTCAAAGACTTACTGCCTTGGGAAACAGGCAAAGGTTGACATTCCAAGTTCCTTTAATGTAAGAAGTCTGTAGTTCCGGCCACATGCCTCCTCTCCCTCCCTCACCTTGTGCTTTGAGTTTGGCAGTAGGAGTCTAATTTGTAGAAACCAGGGTTTGGACAGTACAAGACTAGTGAGACCTGGAATATTTAGTAGGCTGCAAACAATGCCAAATGTATACCTTCAAGCTCACTCAGGGATTTACAAAAAGTTGCTGTACTTGTAGCAATCAACCATTGCTTTGCTACATTGCATTCCAGCTTTTATGTCTGCAACCTGCAAGTTCTCCAAAAGTAAACTGAAAATTCATAGGGTGTTAAATGGGCTTTTTTTCTACCACCAATTTAATAGATAAAAATGACTTTTCACTTGCTCTGCTTGTTTTGTTGATCAGAGGTTGCTCTATGAAGACTGAAATAATTTTGGTGGGCTCCAGTGAGTCACATCTCTGCTAAGTTTTTATACATACTATAAGGCACAAATACAATTTGTCTTCTGTAGGGACTCAGGACTGCGTAATAGATTTGCTTTCCTAATTTGAATTTTAATCCTGTTGCAAAAGGAGCAGGGTGATTATTAAGTGCCATGAAAAGAGAATGTTAAGTAATGGTATCCCACTAAACTCTGATGTTTGGTCTCCTAGATCATAATCTGAATGCCTTGGCTGCATGACTCAGTTGTAAACAACAGATACATCAATTAGCTTTGTGAGGAGTGTAGGTTCTAACTTTGTCACTTTGCCCCAGCCACGATTTCTCTGGAACACACTAGAGCACATGAACATTTCTTGCAGACAAGTAATATGTATAACTGATTCACTCGTGTAGTAGCCACTGTCACATGTATGGAAGATGGTATTTCAATAGTCTTTGTTAACTGGAGAGGAATCTTTGAGAAGATGGTGAATTTCAACAATTTTTCTGGTACCAATGCCTTGTGTACTTTTAAATACAAAAATGAAGAGATTGTTTTTATGGCAAAATAGACTCACTACTGATATCAACATGTCAGAATGAACACATGCCTGCTGATTTAAAAACAAACAGAAAAACTCAAACCAACAAACTAGCATTCTAATTTGGAAGAGTGATCATAAACGTTTCTATTTCATTGCATTGCAGTTCTTTGCATTGTAATCCTCTGGGTATGAATACATATGTGCTTTTTCTGAAAATGGAAACTTTTCTTCTTCACTGCTATTATGGAAGTTTGAAGTATACCGTCTTAGAACAATCATAGGTTATTTTTTTTTCTTTCCCTCTGAAATCTGTAGATTGAACCAAATTTTGTTATGTAAAGTGTAAATAACTTAGGAACCCTCTTTATTCTTATTTTTGTGCTGTTTCTCCATTATGTTGATTGTACAGACTTTTTCTGTTTCTGCCTGTTTTCCTTCTTTTCTCCCTGTCTATTTGCACAGCTCAGATTCTTCACTGGATTTGATGACCTTTTAATCATTGTGTAATCAGGTCGGTTAGGCCAAATGTTTCCGAGAGGGAGTGGGTAACCGCAAGTGGAGTGCATCAGCTGCTGTTTGCTGAGTTCATAGCGTGTCAAGCATGACTTAATCAGCAGTATCATCTGATTCATTGTAGTCCAGATATTATTGAAGAACACCTCATGAACAGTCTTAACTATGCTCTTGGCCCCATTTCTTTGCTGCTTTGTTCCTCCTTCAGTGGCCTTTCTATTTATCCTCACTTTGTTGAAATAGTGCTGCCTTCTGGAATTGCTGTGCTGTAAGACAATCTGAGATATCTTTGACTAGGCTGAGGTCCTCCAAACCAAATTTTGAAAGAGATTGACTCACAATGTATAGCACAAAGTTATCTTACGTGTCCCTCCAAAGCGTGATTCATACAGTCTGAGGTGTTCGTGGACCATCATGTATAAACAGAAGTGTTACTTTATCATTATTTATCATTGTCATTTGTCTTAGCTATTTGTCCGCTGTCAGTCAATGTAATACTAGTTTCGTTCTGAACATCAGCTCCATAATGATTCTGGAGAGAGTAATCATACACATGAGGAATATACAAGATGCCCTTTGCATCTGCACTTATCTACAGCCAGTTTTCAACTTCCTGACCTAATTTTCTAGATTTTGATGCCACTGATGTTGACAAAATATTGACACCTGACTGTAGCAAGAGTGCATTCAAAGTATCAGCTTTCACAAAGGATGGGTCAGACTTATTTGTATTAAAAATAGCGGATGTGAGAGGGTCAGTTTAATAGGAGAAAAGATCACACCCCAGAAGGAGTTAAATAGGATGAATGCCACTGAGCAAACAGATCTAACACAGGAAAACAATACAATCTGTAAATTAGTGATACCTTTTCAAAGTATTTGATGCCTACTGGCAGCATTTCCTTGTATAAGATGAAGGATTCACGTATTCCATGGCCCACAAAATAATGATCTGCTTTGCATGTTTCTGTTCATTGAATTCTTGCAATATAACATCCACTGTTCCCCACATGTACTTGCTACTTCAAGAAACACAAGTAGCAAAAAGAAAATATGCTACCAAAATTTTTGTGAAAAAGTTCAGCCAATGCGTACTGAGTACAGAGTTGCATCAGCAGTCTTCAAGCCCCTTACTAGAGTCTCCTGTGTGTCCCCACTCCCCAAATTATGGAAAAAAAGCCTCAGTAAAGTCTTAAACATTCCAACACACGAGGCCATTCTTCTAGATGTTATTTCTCTTGGAAAAGGGAAAAATTAAAAAGTCTACTATATTCTTATGTGACAAATAATGACATAAACAACATTCGCACACTACCACTAGGTCATAAATTGGGAGTCCCAGATATTTTGCCAGTATTTTATCAATATTGCATTGCTAAAGCACTGTCTTTTTTAACCACTCTATTTTAATGCAGAATTGGTTGAGTTTTGTTTGAAGTTCTTCAAGCAACAAATAAGAAATATGGAGTATCTGCTTTTCAGGGCTCAGATGAAAAAGAGGAATGCAAAAGAAAACAGACATTTCAAGTACGTCATGCACTGACCAAGGGAAAAAAATGGAGAAAGATTGTTTCAAATTATAAGTTTGTGTTGTAATGAGTTTTCATACCATTAATTATAATAATTAAAAGGCTATGTATGTTTATATAAACTATTGCATTAAATAGTAGAAGTATTTTGTGTCAAAATATGAAAAAAGTGCACTTGTTTTTTATTTTTAGAGGTTGTTCTTAAAAGACATAACTAAGCTTAAGGAGTTTAAAGTACAAAACATTGTAAAAATGCAGTTATTCAAAAAATATTCTTTGGAATGTATTACGAAGTATGAAAAAGCAACAGTTAGTTACAGCAAGAAATATTTTCTAGTTTCAAATTTGTATTGGATTTTGAGTAAAATGTTAATTTCATACTAAAGGGGGAAAAATAAGCACCAGATAATAAGAGATGCGGGATTTATTTATCATTTTATGATTTTGACCTTTATAACTTTATATAAATATTTTGGAGTACTATTTAAATACAGTCTTTGAAAGAATTTAAACAAATTGTATGGAGACCTATGATAGATTATCCCTTCTACTGTGTGAACAAATTTAATCTCCTGCAGTATATTCTGTGACATACCTTCTGATTCAGGTATTCCTCACTGAAAACTTCTGGATTATTGAAGAGAAAAATTCTCACTGTCATTATAATTTCACCTCAGTATAAGCACATTTTTTGGTCTGAAGAAGATGAATTAGTGTCTTCAAACATAATTTAAAGCAAACTGGTCATTTAGTGTCAAACATCCACTGGATATTCAAAGTATTGGTTGTGACAGACCATTTGTGGGACAGATTCTTAGTTCATGCAGATTTATGAGAATATATTGCATCAACAGTGGCATTGATTTATATTGTCTAATATAATTTATATTGAACTGAACATCTTCTGATTTCTTCTTTTGCATAGTTTGACCCTGTTACATATGTATTGAGGTGTCTGTCCATCACAACAGTAAATTAAGTAAAGGGAAACATGTTTGTGTGTGTCTTTTCTGAGACAGTTATAATGCTCTCACTTTCCAGAAGTGCCCAGTAAATTATGAAAATGTTTCTCCAGAGCACAATAAACAATAAATTTTAATAAGCAAAACCTTATATTCTAGTTACACACTGGGTATCAATTAAACCTCAAATGCCAATCTGTAAGTAGCTGCTGAAATGAAGAATTAGGCATATGAAATGACAAGGTGAACAGAAGGGCCCCTTTGATGCAGTATTGGCAGGATTTGCACACCAAAAATCCACTGGCTTCTCTAACACAGCTCATGGTATTACCATCAGTTTAAAGAATGATCAGCACTTTCCCACAGTGCAACAAAACCTTTTACTCTGCTTTCTGCCCCCTGAACAATGCAGCCTTTGTTTGCCAAAGTAGCGGATCCCAACACTTCTGAGCTTTTTAACCTTTAGTTGTGCTGGTGATTACATTTGCAATTCATGTAATGTGGATTGTGGATGCTATTTATAAATCCTTTTGGGGGAAAGAAAAAAAGGGGGGAAGAAAGGTTGAAAAAAAAAAAGAAAAAACCAAAATAATCTGTTTAATTCCTCCTGAAAAAGCCAAACTACCCAGTTCTTAATGCACATGATAGTTTGCAAAACGTGCTGAGCAGTTAAAGCAACGTCTCATTATAGATATACCTTCTGTGAGCATGAGAGAGCAGACCTGTTCTGTAGTGCAGAGGGTGATACAGTTCCTCAAACCTCTTCTACCATTTGCATTTGGAACAGGACATCAAGTTACAATTTGCATATTAGGGATAACATTTTTCTGCAAATATTTAGTGAATGGAGAATATGAACTGGAGTAACTTCTTTGTGACATCAAAATACGTTGTTCTCATTCTTTGTAAAATACATTATTGAAGATGAAACAGAAGGAAAGAGAACACTAGTTGAATGTCTTGACCAGTTCTTCTACTTCATGACACTGTAGTCCTTATAAACTTGTAATCTGACGAGGATGGAGACAAATCAATTCTTTATAACTTGTAAGGCTTCAAAGCAGGTGTTCTTTAGGAGACATAACATTTTGTTTGGCAAAGAAGCATCTCACAGAGGCATGGTGAGGGCTGTACACCTCTAGCCAGGTTCTAATCTGTAGTCATAATTTACTACTTTTTTTTTTTTTTGCAGTGGTGTGTGCAGATCCCTGTCAAGTAGTGTGATAGAGCTTTCTACTCATGAGAAAGAATAGAAAAGGAAGATAGATAGAGCAACCAGGATGAAGGTGCTTTTCAAGCTATTAGCTGCTCTGGCCATTTTCAATTCCATTTTTAAAACCAGAATGTCATACTTCATGAAAAGAAAATTAACATTATTTAACATACTGTTATGCTAAATAGAGGTGATGGCAAGGACAGAGCAAAACTGAGATGTTTATCAACTTCATTCTGTGCACAATTTCAAATGACCTGTAAGCCAAATAAGGAGATCTGTGGTTTTTGCTTCTGCAGAAATCCTAGAGCTGAGAGACTCCTGGTAGGGATGTATAGCTGTTGAGCTGTATCAGGACCTTAGTCATGCCCTCGAGGAACAGTGTAGCTCCATTGTGTAATGCATACAAAGCCTATGAATTTTTATCTGCTAGGAACATTAACTATGATGCAAGACTTGCAGCAGTACCTCTAGCCTTCTACAGCAACAAAATAGACAGGCATATCTATTAATCTAATTTTATCTTTCCTCATCTGACAAAGATTGAAACAGGAACAAAAATAATCTCACTTTCTTCTTGGAAGAACACCCAGGTGACAATAGATGTAAAGGAGAGAGGTTGGCTTACACCAAATC
This sequence comes from Nestor notabilis, assembly GCF_000696875.1. Taxonomy (NCBI): domain Eukaryota; kingdom Metazoa; phylum Chordata; class Aves; order Psittaciformes; family Psittacidae; genus Nestor; species Nestor notabilis. Next base: position 83,494 of record NW_009920413.1, on the reverse strand, counting down.
CACTGAGAGGCAAGGATTTCTTACCCTTCTGTTGCATTTCACTGAAGCCTAGACCAAAGTAAGTAATATTAAAGGTTATGTTTCATTCTGCTACAGTGACATTTCTTAACTTAGGAGAACATGAGTAAAGGTGGCCTGTTGAGATTTGACATGACAACCATTGTCATCTTGTTGAGGTACAGCTTATAGAACGGTGTCCATCTATAGCACAGTACAAAATCTTTAATGCCTTTTAGAAGCAGAGGTTTTTAAAAGTGCATTTTTCAAGGGATCCTTTCTTCTTTTTTTTCTTTCCAGAGACAAAAAGCTTCCATACTTTATGCCTGCAGCTACTACTGCACAATGCCCTCTTTCCCACCCCTGGTGTGATCATTCTCTGGGAAGTCACAAATGAGTAATAATATAATTTTCTTTCAAGTTAATGGAGCAACAAACAAATCACAGACCTCTTGCTTTTTAATAATGATTGTGGATTTCATAAAGGTAATAATTAGCTTCAGAAAGGACAAAAAGTTTCTTGCAAAGTTTACCAAGTCACTTCGCAATTTCAATGATTTCATGATTTGTAAAGCAGTAATATATAATCTAATTAAATAAATATTAAATTAATAGAAGTACAGAGTCTTAACTTACACTGAGGACCTGAATATTCTTAAATACTACTTAGGGATACTTCCAAAGTTTTAATTTCTTCTATTCAGTCTCTTATAGAATACTACAAATATGGACTGATTCAATCATTAATCATTGTAAATACTTTTTTTTTTTCCCCCAGGTTTATCTAAGATGAATAGTTCAAAACTCCCACGCATTCCAAGTACTTTTCAGTTCTGAAGTCTCGCAAATTTCTTTCTGTCCTGGGTTCAGCTACAGCAGTCATTTTTTCTCCTTCTTAGGAGCTGGTGCAGTGCTGTGTTTTTGACTTTCAGTCTGGGAACAATGCTGATAACACCGATGTTTTTAGTTGTTGCTAAGTAATGTTTACTCTGACCAAGGACTTTCTCAGTCTCATGCTTTGCCAGAGAGGAGGGGAAGCCAGGAGGAAGCAGAGACAGGACACCTGACCCAAACTGGCCAAAGGGGTATTCCATACCACAGCACGTCATGCCCAGTATATAAACTGGGGGGAGTTACCCGGAAGGCCCAGATCGCTGCTCGGGTCGGGCTGGGTATCGGTCGGCGGGTGGTGAGCGGTTGTGTCCTTTTCCCTTGTTATTCCTCTTATCATTATTATTGGTAGCAGTAGTGGTTTGTATTATACCTTAGTTACTGGAGAGCTGTTATCTCAACTCGTGGGAGTTACATTCCTCCAATTCTCCTCCCCATCCCTCCGGGAGCGGGGGGAGGAAGGAAAAGGGGGGGAGTGAGCGAGCGGCTGCGTGGTTCCAAGTTGCCGTCTGGGCTTGAACCACGACACTTTCTTTCTTCTGTTTTTGGAAGAGTAATTAAAAACGTAAAGTCTCATATGTTAACCTCTCTTGAACCTTATTTAATGATTTGCTTATGCCTCATTGACTTTAATATGACAGAAATGTGTATAAATCCTGACATATGCTTATATATCTTTCTGAATCATGACCAAGATAGTAGAATAACCAAAGGTAAAATCCATTATTTCATATACATAGTCCTATATTTGATTCTTATATTCCAAGGACAGTATGTCCTCTATTCCATACCGTTGGGGTCTACCATATCCTTCCTGGTTAATTGATCATGATGGGATTAAAGAGGGTGTGAATTAATAATGCCAAACATATACATTAGAAGATTTTAAAGGAATAAATGAAAGGCTTCAAATTCCAATTGACTCTAAATGGGATGTAATTGCGGTTTTTATGCCTTAGAAAATACCCTCCATTATAATATTTCAGACTGCTAGCTCAAAGTGACTGTGGCTTCAGGTGATTAGGAGACCTGAAGCTTGTATCTTTTGAAGTGGAAAGGTATGGACAGTACTTATTCTGGTAAGCAGTAATAGATGTAAACTGTGGGAAACAGAAGCAACTAGGGAAAAACAATCAGATACAGGTATTATGAAATGTAGTTAACAAATTACATTTGTATAAAACATTGGATAATTAATCTTAGTTTGAAAAGCACATAATGAATTTTAAAACTGCATGTTTTAAATAAAAGAAGATGTTAAGTACCCACAGTTTATCTTTACAGTTAAGAAGGTGTCCCCTTTCTCTTACATGGAAGCAAAATAACACTGAAATGGGAGGCGACTGGCACAGGCAAGCAACAACTCATACTGAAGCTATCTTGACACTCTAACAACACCTCATTTTGATTGTATACTCCAATTTTCTTTTCTTAGGTTTTTCATTGCAACTAAAATATTTTGCACCTTTTTCCTTATTTAGGGAGATGCTTTCTTGCTTACAGGTGATGTAAGCATCAGGAGCAGCAACAGTTGCTAAACAAACTTTTTTTTTTGAACAACAGAGTAAATAGCCTTGTAAAATCTGCATGAGCTGTCAGTGCATGACTACGGTTACCTTGGGGCTGTAGCAATTAAAATATGGTATTTACTTAAAAGGAAAAATGTCAGGCCCTTTCAGTTCTCAGATCTATGAGTTGATTTTGTGTTTTAACTACTCTTTTTTGCTATGGCACCATCTGGGATCTGAATATTATTAAATTGAATAATAAAAAATTATATTACTCAGTTTATTGGGTAGGCTTTCTAAAGGCTCCAACAAGTTGATGAGGATATCTTTAGAGAACTGGGGAGGACAAGTCAGAATGATATGGTCAGCATGCTTGGAAATTAGTTTTATTCAAAGCTGAGATCTTTTTAAAGATTTGGCTTTTCCTCTGTGTTAATTTCTTATAAAATCCTCAGCTGTTGAGAAATCTGTACTTGCAGGGTGGAGGGGAATGCTCTGTGCTTGTGTTGTCTTTTTATTTTATCCCCTTACTCTTTCCAAGAATGAAAGCTCTGAATGAAGATTGGAAGATCTTAAGTTGCATATTAAGTACAAAAAATAGGAGACCTTTCTTCATATTTATCTAATCAATATTTAGCGTACCTTTCCCCAAAAGCGTCTTATTGGCTTTCACTTTGAAGACACGCAAAAGCTGTGGAAGTAGTGCTTCCCTCCTTCTTTTCCCAATTCTACTATTTAGTACTGTGAAATTTATTCAGGAAACAGACTTAAACTTCAACGTCTGTCAGACAAGCATTTAAAGACATTAAATGAGAAGCATGAAAACCAAGTTTGTACACAATACTTTCTCAAGTTTTCTAGCTTGGGAAATTGTTAGAAATTTAAAGATGCTATCTATTTTGCAAAAGATGTTACCAAGCTCATGAAAAAGGAAAGAAGCAAACTGAGGCAGCAACTTCCTTAATGTAGCAGTGATACAGTAATTTAGAATTCATCTGGGACACTGATCACTGATCTGAATGAGGGGAACATGGATCTGGCTTATACTTGTTAGTGCTGGCTCTTCTGGGATGATATATGCTTCTTGAGATCTGGTCAGAAATTCTCTTCTTGAGAAGGTATTCCTTTAAAAATCTTAACTGAATGAGCATGATACAGCAAGAACTTCAGTTGCATCTAAATTATTCCAATAAAAAATTTCCACATGGCTTTAAATTTGAGTTCATGCACACATGTGTGGAGTGCACACAAACAAAAAAATAATGAAACATCTGCTGATACAGGTTGCTTGCACTGACATATACTCACTGTGTGTTTAAGAGGTAATGGCATTTCTCTGCAATGTAAGTTCTCATAACAGTATTTACTTATATCTGTGAAATATCATGCCCCCATTGGTTTTAGTAAGTCTTCCTGTTTATTTCAAAGTATCATATAAATAGCCGCATAGCATTTATAATATGCATTTATAATAGCTTCATAACACAAAAATGGGTATTCCACATGGTAAAAAATTATGGATTATTAAAATCTACCAATGTTAGATATAGCTATAGATAAAAAACAGATATAAGTAAAAATATAAACAAATATATAAACCCAAGATTTGTTCAATTACATTTAATTTTTGAGCCAGGACAGTTAGATAATAGATGAGAAAAAGCCTACATGAAAAAGAAGGACAGATAACTAATCATACAGGTGTAAAAGGGATTGTGTAATTCCAGATCATGACATTAACAACGAAAAGTTGATTTATTAACTAATTAATAATTGATAAAAACATGTGACTAATATATTAATGCAAATTAAATGCACAAAATATACTGTGACATTCTTCAGACTTACATATTGATATCTGAATGACTGTCTGTGATAACCTCTGTATCCTAGACTTTCTGGATACAGAGCTTTCTGATTCCTCTGCAGTTTCTGTCTGCGTGTTTAAACATATTCAAGCAAAATCACGGTGAGACCCTCAGTGATTGGATGATACCTACAAAGCTGCAAAATGAGGCAGGTAAAGCAAGGACCTGAATCTAGCATTGTCTCAAGTGCATGTTAAGCCACATTTGGATACCATCTTTCCTACAGTATCTCATGTCATCACAGGAGAATATGTTTTTAAAATAATATTTTTTCATTAAAAAGCTTTTGCTTAATAAAACAATGTCTAGCTCTACTAATTAGTAATAACATAATAATTTAATGATGAACAGAAAAAACAACAGTAGAAATGAACAAGATATCTTTTTCTACTCATTCTAATTAGAAAAACAATAAAATGTTTTAAACACAATTCAATTTTTTTCTAAGAAAAAATTAATCTCTCTTACAGCTTATGTTGTCTTTTTTACTTGCTTAATGAAACTAATACCTCTTGTTTATCTGCAATCTATACCCTATTTATACAGTTTCTCCTGTTAATAACCTGTAAGGTCCCTTCCATACTACAATTTTGCCTTCCTGTGCTGTGAGGCAATTACACAATATAAAGATGACTACTTTGTAGCTTGAACACACATGGAAGAGAAGTTATTTCACTTTACTGTTCAGGGAGACAGCTGAAAATGTTGTCATGTGTTATGGGCCTGGAATCTGAACTTGGAAGCTGAACGTACAACCTAGCTTTGATATCTTCTTTTTTTTTTTTTTTTCCCCTTTCCCCTGAAAAATTGAAAAAAGCTGTGAATTTCTGCAATTTTCTGCAATTCCTTTACCCATATAGCAACTGAGAGAGTCAGGAGCTCTGTTCAAAATAAAAAGTATGGGAGGAGCCAAAAGTCCAAGCCAGTGTAGAACTACATTCCTCATTAGGATGGCTTCAGTCTTTGAAACTCTTCTGTGATTATTGCTGGTGGGTTTTTTGGGGGCAAAGAAGGGGATTACAATCATAGAATGGTTTGGGTTGGAAAGGACCTTAAAGATCATCTAGTTCCAAGCCCCCTGCCACAGGCTGGGACCCCTTCCACTAGGCCCGGGTGCTCACAGCCCCGTCCAGCCTGGCCTTCAACCACCCCAGGCCAGCCACAGCTTCTCTGGGCAACCTGTGCCAGTGTCTCACCACCCTCACAGTGAAGAATTTCTTCCAAATATCTGATCTAAATCTGCCCTCTCAGTTTAAAACCATCCCCCCTTGTCCTGTCACTACATGCCCTTGTACAAAGTCCCTCTCCAGATTTCTTGTAGGGTCTTCTCAAGACACTGGAAGGCTGCTAACAGGTCTCCCCAACGCATTCTCCAGGCTGAACAAGCCCGACTTTCTTAGCCTGTCTCCATAGCAGAGGTGCTTCAGACTTCTGATCATCTTTGTGGCCTCCTCTGGACTCACTCCAACAGGTCCACGTCCTTCTTATATTGGGGGCCTCAGAGCTGAATGCAGTACTCCAGGTTATCAAGGATTGTCTCAGTGTTCTGCTCAAAAATCTTCTAAATGCAGCTTTTTTTTTTTTTTTTTTTTTTGTTGCAGATCTTCAGAGTGACACAGAACTTTCTCACAAGCTACAATTTGGAGAAATATCCTGTTCCTTACATCTTTACAAGAAAATGAGAGGTAGGGATTCCTTTTCTAATCCCTGTTTTATACCGGTTTATATAAGGAACAGGTTGCAATTTAATTACTGTTGCGAAAGAATTTCAGGTTGTGCTGTGATCTGGACATGCTATTGCACACCAGTCTCCTTGTTTTAATAGAAAAAAAAGTACAGACCTGGTTGGCACTCCTGGTGAGCAATGACCATGGCTCTGTCTAGTTTATAATCATGAATCCCAGCCTCATTTTACATGAGAAACTGTACACACCAGCAAAATATCCACTAGATTTGTGTCATAGAGCTTAGACTGACCTTACAGTATCTTTTGAGAAAACAACTGTTTGCAGAAGACCCTGCAAACAAACCCTCAACTATTAGTAAAGTGACTTTTGTAGGCTGCTGTGCAGTTTGGAACTCTTTCAAGAAAAAATGTCTTTAAATAATGGGCACTGTGTCTTCAAGTAATTTCTGAATTCCTTTCACATGACTAAAACTGTGCATTTCAATATTTTCTTGATTCACAGGGATTAAGTCTTCACTATTTCTAATACTCACCTATGTCCTTGGTTCACAAAAACTTCCTTTTTTTATTCAAATCTTGACATATATGTGTGTATATCCTTCAGAGTGATTAAGAATGTCCCTTTTCTTCTCTATAGATGCAACAGGAAGTTCTGCTCTCTAAATCCTATCCATGGAGTTTACATACGTATGCATATCCTGTGGTTGTCATCTGCAAAACATAGAACATATGATGAATTGTACTGGCTAAACTTCAGAAATCAGAAAATATATACACAATATAGTAAATGAATTGAAGAAAATTTAATCAGTGTGATCTGTCTAGTCACGAATGCAAAAATAGTACAACAAAATTTTAGCTGGTTAGTGTATTGGTTTATTACTGGGAAAGTAGTTTCACTGCCTTGCTATTTACTTGTGAGACCTCTCTCCTAATAATAACAAATTACAGCATTTGAGAGCTTTGTCAGTTGTCTAGGAAGCATGTTTTAGCCTAGTCATGCTTTCTGAACAAAAATTATCCCGCAATTAGTCTGTCAAAGGATGGGAGAGTGTGCTTCTATGACATCTGTGCTGAGGACTGCCCTTACACCTCAGTCATTTCAGCACAGTCCACTATATAGATGTATATATGTACTTAATATACATATATATACACACTACATATATATATACACATACTACATAAATGTGTGTGTAAATGTATGTCTGTGTGTGTGTTTGTGTATCTCCACCCTTCAGAGCAATGGACTGTCAAGATCTGTAATGTTCCAAAGTTCCAGTGGCTTAACATTTTCCCTTCAGGCAAGACAATTCTGAAGAAATTGACTGTGAAATAAAGAAACATAGAATTACACTTTACTCCTGAAGGAAGTTACAGACTGGGGAAAAACTGGTGATTACAGTCTCAGTGTTCTTATCATCCATATGAACACTGGTCTCAGCTCTTTGTGCTTTGTACTTTAGACCAGACAACCCTTATAGGTGTCTCTACTGACTATTGTATCATGGTCTTTTGAGCTTTCCAGATAATGGAGTCTCTTCCCACTTCCACTTTTCCATGGGGGAATTTCCACACTACAGCTCCAGCAACCCCAGATCCTGAACAAAGCCATTCAAACTTAATGGTCCTGTTAATGGCAAAGTATTGTTTCATTAAACTCCAGTCAGGAAATATAGATGGTCTCTGTGGGCTCAGTCATAGCTACTCAGAAAAAGGCTGCTCACCAGGTGCCCTTTCCCCACAACTTTAGGAAGTTCAAAGCCATACCAAGCTCAAATGCAAGTAACAACCTCATGCAAATACACCCTCACACCAGGCGAAATGGATACCTACTTTTTTCACTTTTTTTCCTCAAACTTAAAATGAAGATTTTTCTCAGAGTGTGTGTGATTAGCTATCCTTAAGGGGAGGGAAAAACAATCCAAAGAACTACATCTCTCAGTTTATAGAATCATAGGATAATTTATGCTAGAAGAAATCTCTGGAAATCATCTAAACCCTAGGTGACCTTCTGTTCAAAGCAAGTCTAGCTTCAAAGTTATATCAGGTTCCTCAGGATGATTTCCACTTCAGTTTTGAATATTTCCAAAGATGAAGGCTCTGCAGCCTGTCCAGGCAGCTCATTTTATGTTTTCCTTTTATGCAATCAGAATTTAAGTCACTAAAACTTGTACCCATTGCCTCTAATCCCTTCCCTGAGTACCTGAAAAGAGTCTGGCTCCATTCTTTTTATATAACCTCCCATTAAGTACTTGATGACTGCAATTAGATCTCCCCTTCAGACTTTTCTTCTTCCATCTAAACAAATGGAGCCCCCTTAGTCTCTGCCTATACATTATGTGGCCCAACCCCCAGCCATCTGGGTTGCTCTTTTCAAACTTGCTCTTGTTTGTTCGTATTCGTCTTGCAAAGAGTGGCTCAAAAATGAGCATGAACTACAGCTTTGTTCACATTTTCTCCGGAAATCTGCCTCACGATAAAAAAATCTTTCTTCATATCTTCACCTGTATTTTTCTGGTCGTGTAAGGTGAAAATGTTTCTAATCTAGCCATTTGATTCTGTTTCCTTTATCGCAAGACTGCTTTCATCATTGGACTCACCAGTTCAAACTTTTCCTTTTTTTTTTTCTTTATTTCTCTGTCCTTTAGCACACATAAAACATGTCTACCCCACACAATCCCTACCGCACATGGAATACTGCATTCAGCTCTGAGGCCCCCAATATAAGAAGGACGTGGACCTGTTGGAGTGAGTCCAGAGGAGGCCACAAAGATGATCAGAAGTCTGGAGCACCTCTGCTATGGAGACAGGCTAAGAAAGTCGGGCTTGTTCAGCCTGGAGAATGCGTTGGGGAGACCTGTTAGCAGCCTTCCAGTGTCTTGAGAAGACCCTACAAGAAATCTGGAGAGGGACTTTGTACAAGGGCATGTAGTGACAGGACAAGGGGGGATGGTTTTAAACTGAGAGGGCAGATTTAGATCAGATATTTGGAAGAAATTCTTCACTGTGAGGGTGGTGAGACACTGGCACAGGTTGCCCAGAGAAGCTGTGGCTGCCCTGGAAGTGTTGAAGGGCGGGCCGGGGCTGTGAGCAACCTGGCCTAGTGGAAGGTGTCCCAGCCTGTGGCAGGGGGCCTGGAACTAGATGATCTTTAAGGTCCTTTCCAACCCAAACCATTCTATGACTCTGTGGTTCCATGAATCTGAGATTTTCTGGTCCAGATAGACATCTGATTACTTTTTACAAGAATTCTATAGTCCCAGACATCATATTGCAGTAATGAACTTGTTTTAATAACTTGTTTCATGATAGGAAAGGTAGCTTTCTAATGATACATGGAATGTCCCTTACTCCTACTGCTCAACTAAAGAATAGTCTGCAAACTGACACTGCTATTTGGAATAGTCTTAAGAGTGGTAAGAAGGGGGAGAAACTCTTTCCTAATTGGGCAATATGTCTGGTTTTGAACTACCACGCTGTCTTTTTCAGCTGTACTCTGAATGCGCGTATCAAAATTCTCCATTATATGCCAATGCAAAGTGGAACAGCTTTCCATATCTACAGTAATTCTGATGATTCTATGTCAGCTAATCTGTTGTTATACACTCTACTCTGATGACTGAAATGACTGCATAGTAAAGTGTGAATACTACCTTTAAAGTTTCAACATGTTTCAACTCATGTTATCTTCCTTGTGAACTCTTTTCCTCACACTCAGCATTTGGTGTATTTTTGGTTACCACATTTATATTGGTTTTTGCTTACTCATCATTACATTTACTAAGTGTTGCATATTTTCTTTGGGGTTTGGTGATATAAATGGTAACATGTTATTATTATTCTCATCCTCATGAAATAGTACAGAATTTGTGAGCTCTATCTGTAGCTGACTTGATTAAGTCAAACAAAGTGGGGAAAGGACTGGAAAGTTATGCCAGAACTATTGAACTCTGATGTTTCATTCCAAGTTCCTTCATCTGGAGAGTTTATGCAATGACTGCAGGAGTGTACCTGATTAGATTAGTGCACAGTAAAGTAAGCAGTGAAACTTAACCAGAGAAGGGCTCTCACAAAAATGATTTTATGACACCCTATTAGGCAGAGCAAGATGGTGTAGAACTCATATCACCATTTCTTAACCCAACATATGATGTCATTAACTCAGATGGAAAAGCTATTCTGATTTTAAAGAGTCAGTTTCTGGAATACTAGTATCAGAGTAGGCTTTGAGTCCACCTTTAGTTCTGATAGGAAGTCTGAAGGAGAAATCTTATGGGCAGCCATTTGAGAAGCCCAGTGGAGCAGCAGAGAGCACAGGCTGAAAAATCAGCATCACCTTACTGTGTTCTTTTAGACTGAAGCTGAAGTTAAAAACAAGATACGGAGCTCTGGCTCACTTTTTTAGAGGAGCTGACCTTGTGTCCAGAGAATGTGCCGGGGGGCAGTGCTGGCAGATGAGGGGCAGCTTTTCCCAGTCTCCCTCCCTTTTACTTTTAAGCTCAGCCAAAAACATGACTTTCTGATTTTAGGGGATACAGCAACATTTTGTAAAAGACATGTAAGTATTGATGCTTGTTGGGATCCCACTTCACCACAACAACAGTGTTTTGGAGAGTGTTTTGAGACGTATGCTGTTGGAATCAAGACATCCAGAAACAGCATAAACAAAATGCAGCTATCTTAAATTGTTATCAGGAGAGCATTTTCAACTAGACTAGATTTTAAAGGGATGATTTTGTTCATTGGTGGCTCCTGTGTCATTTATTTTCGGGGTAGATACCATTTCTTCCATATATCTTGTTGTCTAATAGCCCAGCAAAGCAAACATAAGGTACTTAGCAATGCCATGTTACAATTAACTTGCAATTGTTAAAACAACTGATTTGTCTCTGATGTGAATGTTCCTAAGGAAGAAGTTGTAATCGAGCAGCACAGAGGTTTGGATCAAACAGAAAAGAGAGAGTGACTTAACAAGAAGTGATGAGTGTAAGTTACTGTTGTTATGCTGGAAAATGGATACAAATTTACTCCTGTAACATCTAAAGACATTGAAATTGAGGAACATTCAGTGTCAAAAAAATTAATTGCTAATACAGAAAGAATAACAAAACTCACATTTCTATAGACTTTTGCAAACACACAGAACACACATACAAAAAAAAATTTTACTGCAAAAGCAGTAAAATTTCTACCTTTCATATCTCAGGGAAGTTCTCATTTTTGTTTTGTAAAGGGTCAGTACTGATTTTAGAACTTATTGCAAAACATTACACATTGAAAATCTAGTGGTGAAATCAGCAGCAAGAGAAAAAAATATTGCTTGTTGCTTAGTATTAGTAACAAAAATGCATTTTGGTTATGTTATAGCAATTAATGCAGCCTTGGGACAGCTGCCAATCAAGTCATGGTTTATATCTTTTAGTGCCTTTCTGTTAAAAACAATCAAGGTTACCATGGAAACTGCAATTTTATAACATGGTACTTTTGCTGTCTTTCAGCTACAGAACATGCTATTAAATATTTCTAAGTGCTGAGTACTTCTCTATTTCTTAATATTTTGATGAAAATATTTTTAACTCACAGTCAAACTGTGCCTATTTAGTTTGGGTTTTTAGGGGTTTTTTGTTGGGTTTTTTTTGTTTTTTTTTTTGCTTTTAGGAATATCCAATAAAGAGTTTATTAATGAACATATAAGCTTTATTCATTCCTGAAATCTTCCACTGTAGAAAATAAAATGGAAAAAACTTTTGCCCCTTATAGGGTGAAGGTATATGATAAAAATATAATATTTTAGCTCACAACATGTAAAATTATTGCATTTTAAATGTACTTCTACTTTTTCTTCCATTTCATTCACCTTCAACTAGATGTATAATAGTTTAAATTATTATGATTTTTATGATTATATTTCTAAAAATTATGTTGACTGTTTCATTCAAATTCTTTATTACTATACATTTAATTTCTGTTCATGGTTATTCTCTTTTCAGGCATATAAAAGAAAAAAGAGGTTTGCTCTTTGGATTCATGTTTGGGAAAATCATTGCTATTCTTGATAACAAGAATGTATATTACAAATATATGAAGCATAGTTACAGCTTGATTCTTTTAGGTATAAAAAGTGTATGGAAAGGTATGTAAACCTCATTAATGTCAGTTTATAGTTATTTGGCAGAATGAGTAACCCAGGGAAAATCAAAAGTGCTACTCCAGCTGGGACAAACATTCTTGAGAAGAAGACACCAAGCTCAACAAACTAGTAACTTGCCCCATATAGGCAACAAGAGGATTTTTCCTAGTTAACTAACTCTTTTATTTTGCCATGAGAGTCTATCAGAGCCAGTTTAAAACACCAGTGGAAGAAATGAAGTATATAAGTACAGGTTTATAAATCCGGATGTCATATTTGTTTTGGAATAGGTTGCTTATCTAAAAGTATGTTTATGAAAGTAACAGAACATAATGAAATTTTTATTTAGAACTAGTGAGTTTCATGATTTTTTAAAGGAGTGAGCAGGAGCTTTCATGAACTTAATTCTCAGGTTCTTCCAACCACAAGAAACAAAAATAGCATGATTAAACATGTGGTCTGAGCATATAGAAGTAAGCTATGAAAGAACATTTAAAGAAGCACTACTGCAATAAATATGTTAATAGCAAATTCCAGCCAAATTTTGCAATTCCATGCTTTTTTAATTTGCATGCATTCTGACTTTTTTTTTCCCCCATGGAGCTTACATTTGTATTCTCCAGCTTATTGTGTATAATAATTTGTCCCATAGGACAGCATAGTCTTCTCATAAACACATCATTTATATTTCAGTGGGAATAACATTTACTTCAATTACAGTTCTAGTTTTTTTATTTGCAATGGTTGAGACAATGTTTTAAGTGCTTGCCTTTATTTATGTACATTGTGGTTGTGCTGACTGAAATGTGATAAATAGCAATAAACTATAAGCTCATATTAGAACCTAGTGTCATGGAGTGAATGATCGTTTTACATAGCTGAAAAATGCTAAGATAAACTAAACAGTCTGCTGTGTTCATTTCAAATATGTTAGCCACCTTAATATGCACAGGAAACCACACCAGATCACATCCTTCTTTCTTCTTAGAGTAAGAATTGCTGGATAATGATCACCTGAGGAAGGTTCTGAGCAAGTCCCCATTTGTAAAATGTTAATTACAAGGCAAGCAGGGCTTCCCTAGGAAAAAGCTAGGGAAACCAGCTTTTCGCATAGATGTGCCTAAGCTGGTTCACAGCATCATTCTCTATGACACTGCAAACTCATGTATCTGACTTTGAATAGCCTCTGCTATCAGGCCTAAAGAAGATGTAGACCCTCACAGATTTGTTAGTCCATATGTTCTCTAAGGGTAGCCCAGCACTGGTACTGACTTTTCCCATACTCACTTGCTCAAGGGGCCCAGAGCACTGCAAACAGGCAGTTCTAACAGAGCCCAACAGGAATATTTTCCATGGTACTCTAACTGCTGATTATTTTTATAAGTTAGGCTGGTCAGCTTCTGACTCATTCTCGTTTACCATGCAAACTATAATCTGGTCCCTAATAACAGCTGGAGACCCATCCTGAGGTTTGCTTCTCACCAGCTTGCATCACATGCTGACTTGTACCTGGCACAGCCCCCTACACTGCTCTGCTCTAGCTGCAGCTATGGGCAAGACAAAACCTAGCTGAAGTATTTTCTTTTCCAAAGCACTGGCTCACTCTCTCTCTCTCCCATGCCTCACCTCCACGCTTGCTTGATATACCCCCCCTCCATTTTTATCCCGTGTAGCTTTTTTACTACACTGCACAGGTATTGTTTTAAATGGGTACAGCAAGTAGTTGTTTTTATAGGGCTACCTTTGTTGCCTTTGCCGACATGAGCAGCAGACTGCATTGCTGCTGCCACTGCTTGAATCTGAGAAACACTTTCACAGTGAGATTTGCTGCTTTTTCTCTACAGGCTGCTTGACAATGATGCATGAGGAGGCTACTGTTAGCAAGTGTTGGCCTCCTCCCTCTCCCTACTGACACAGCTATTAATTCTAGCTTTGTCACAGCTTATAGATCACACCAGAGCTGAGGATTTTGCTTTGGTGACTGCTGTTTCTTTCTGATACTCTGCTCTAAGTGGAATCATTGAACCCTACTTTCCTATGGTAGCATTGTGCCTTTCTTTCAATTTTCTCATAAATAACTATTCCATCTTCTGCTTGGATGGTTACGCACATGAGGTCTAAATAAGGAGAAATGGAGGAAAACCAGAAACACAAGCATCTTAAGCTGACAACCAGGAAACAGCCTGTTCTTCAGATGTTTTGCCTATCTTATAACAAGTAACATTCTGCTTTAACTTGTATCTAAGCAGGAGATGGGGTTTTCATCATTTGAAAACAGTCATCATGAAGTCTTCACGGGATTGTGGGCAAAGACACATGATGTTACCTCTGTTCTTCATTTAGAAGTAATACTGAGCCAAGAAAAGATCACCAACAGAAATGCAGTCAATAAACATAGGGAGAAGAAAATAAACTTACCAAACATGGGACTGTGAAAATGCCTTCTCTTACTGGCTCTGCCTCATGTTACCTGTCTGACACTGGGCAAGCCAATCACTGAGAAATCATCTGCAATAGTGACAGCTGATATTTCACCATATGGAAATAAACTTGGAGCAGAAAGTACAGGATACAATGTATCTATGATTCATTACTGATAGAAAATTTTATATCAAAATTCTTCGCAATGTAGAATTGGTTTCAGCTGAAATTCCTTCTTTTAGATATATAAAATTATTCATCCCAGAGAAAGTTATCTATATTTTTTAATAACAAGGAAATTCTAGAAAGCTCTCTTTTTATCACAAAAACTTTTTTCTCAATTAAAAAAAATGTAAAAATAAATATTTTCACAGAAATAAATTCCATTTTTTTTTGGTGCAGATCTCATAATTTTTGTCTCTCTTCCCTATTTTTTATCTATTCTATCTCTTTTCCTATATTTAATCTCTATGCTGAAGGCCTCCTGACCGCGCCTGGACAGGGAAGAATTCCTGTCTTTCACATAGCAGTAAGAAAAAAAATGGATAATGAGTATGAGGGTGACATTTTTATAAAATGATTAGAGAGCCCTTACTGTCTCTAGCACATGAGAATTTTGCTTTGATTTGTAGTTTCCCACAGGTCTTTGTATGCCATAGCTAAGCATATCAAATGAGACCTAACTTCAGACAGAAAATCTACATTATATTTATGGAGATTCTGTGCAAAAAAAGATGGTGGAAAGTGGTAGATGAGTAATAACTAAGATGAGGTACCTAACTCCCTTAAGCTCTTTTAAAATCTGGCTGTGAGTTAAGTATACATTTAGAGGTTAGGCAGACAGATAGATACCTCTATTTTGCCACTACTGCTTTTGTAGCCTTTGACCTTGGTAATGGACATGACTGTTGGAGAAAGTGGAGTATATCAGACAAAAAATAGTGATTCTATATTTTAGTACATCCAGGATCAAGATAAAATGTAATGAATAACATAATATAGACCAGACAGTAATTTCATTGTCAGAGTAACAGCATTTTATTTTAATCCAAGCATCTGCTGCATCAGTGCACAAAACTGTAGTAGATCTATGGTTTAGCTGAGAGTAAACCCCAAAGAATTTTTTTGTGCTGGTGAAATTAATATTACAATTAATATATAAACAAAAAAAAAAAAAAAAACAAAACAAAAACAAAACCAAAACAAACAGCAGGTAAGGAGAAGAGTCCAGATTAGAGCTTTTGACATACATGGGGCAGTGATACTTAGTCCAGTGCACTCAGTCACATAACTGAGTTTTAACTCTTTTATTCCCCTTTCAAGGTGAGTCACATCTTGGTGTCTCAAAGACACTGGGGTTTTGTGTTGTAACTATGGGCCAGAGAGCACTGACCTGAAGCAAAAAGCTTTGGCAAATACAGAATGGATCAGAGGCTTTAATGGCTTAGCAGTCCACAGACAAGACATCTCTATAAATATTTCAACCACTGGCTGAGAAACAGTGCAGGGAATCATCTGGAAATACTTCCTGTTGGAAAAGAAAAAAATATTCAACAGAAATATTTCCTGAAAGAGGTACAAGCAGTTTTTTGCAAAGCAGAAGTCTGAGACAACCTTTATTCAGCCCTCTGTACCCAAATGCCCAGCACAATGCAGGATAAAATATCACAAAAACTCTTCTGCTTTCTCCCTTTCTTTTAAACAAACAAGCAAACAGGCCCATCTGCTGCCTTGTGTTGATGGTGAAGAACCCTTAAGGCAGCTGAGAGTGGAATATTTGCCTTCATCATTGGGTAGGATTCTATTCACATATTTACAGTGCAGTTAAAATTAAATACAAGAATGCAAAAGGAGTCCCAGCCAGCTTGAATTTCATCTCCGTAAGAGGGTGTAAAAGTGGTGCTTGAAAGAGCAGTACTCTAGGGAGGCTGGAACTGGAGTTATCCACAGATATAAGTGAATAGGTTTACTGTACCAATCAAGCATGCTGGCAACAAGGACCACCTGCCAGAATAATCTCTCTCTGAGACTCACTTAAGGAACTAAATCACCTGCTTAAAGTTTTATTTAAGTGAAATGGCCCAGAAAAGCAAACACAGTGTAGCTCCTCAGCAGGTCCTCAAGGGAGGGGCCATTTGTTGCTTACCCAACTTGCCAGACAATGAGCACTATGTTTTCTCTTAGTATGAACAATTGAATTTCGTGTTAAGTAGTAATCCTCCCCTCCTACATGTACACACAAAGAATAGCTTATAAGGCATTATAATTTTGGTCAAAGATAAATTTAGTAAGGGGAAACAGGCATTGTTGTACTACCTACCCATACACCTAAAGGTACTTCGGGCCCATAGAAGTAAATGAAGCACAAGTATTCTGATGTTTTTGTGGTTTAGTTTTGTGCACTCTTGAATTACTTTTGCACTGAGCACTGTTTTAAAATTACTGCACTTATTACAGTAGGGTTTACACACTCCAGGTAAGAGTTTCACTCAGTCAGGTACAGGTATGTAATACAGAATAGTTCCTATTCTTGAAAAGTCAGACAGGGAATGAGATATTGTAAAAAAGTATGATTAATTTCATTTTACAGACAGAAAACAGTAGACAGAAACTTCAGTGTCTCACCTAAATCTACATAACAAGTTGTAGCCTGCTAGGACATAGTAATTTTTAGTTCCATTCTAACACTACAGAAAGATTGCTCTTTCTCTACATGGTGACAGTTAGGAAAATAGCTGACTTTAGGCATTAATCTGAGATTATATAAAAAGTTAGCAGTCATTCCAAAATAATTCTAAAAAATGTGTCTTACAAGTATATACTTCGTTCTGAGCACCAGGTTCTGTCATTCTCACTCACAGGGAATTTTCACTTTACTCCATGAATTGCTCCATTGGTTCTCATGTGGTTTCCATGCTTCAAGGTAAAAGGTTGAAAGTAACAGACGTAAGTTCACTATCTCCTGAGCTGCACTGATTCCAGGAGTGATGAAGTTACCATTTTGTCTTCCTGCTTCATCACTGTCTGCCTGGGTCAAAGCAGAGAGCTATGAGAAAAGCCATTGCCTTTTTTTTTTGTTTCTCCCACAATTTGCTTATCAATGCAATGATATTTGAAGCATGCCTAAGTCTTGATTGAATTTTTTCTGTGTATCTGAGCCCCATGTTTGGGGGCATTGATTGGTCAGGAAATGAAGGACTAAAAGTCAAGATGAGTCTTTTGCTTAAAATATGTTGTCTTCTATGTCACAGAGGTGGCTAAAATAGAAGATGCTTATTTTTTAATGAGGTCTTTAAAAAGCCATCACTGTTTTCTTTGCTTTTTTTCCACTTAGTTTTCCCTCAAAGTGAAATAAAATAAATAAGCATCCTCCATTAAAATTGCATTTATTGACTGAAATGAGAACAACATTGTGATGTAACATGTTATTTACAAAGATCTCTGGGTGGCCACAGTAGAACCGCAATGTAACAACCAATTAAAATGAAATCCTATATACTATCTTAAAAAAAAGAAAGGGGGGGGGGGAAAGAGGTCAGACAATTAGATCCAACAAGGCTTCCAGCATCGTATGGCAAGATGGTTCATATAAAAATAATGGTACAGTGCAAAACACACTTACATTCTCTGAGTGCATACAGAAGGCTATTTTGACATTTTTAAATTCCCATTTTTAAAGTATAACTTCCATCATTTGTTGCTAACTTGAATTTTTCATATGTCATGACAGATAGACCTTTTTCTAAGAGAAGGAAAACTATATGCAGGATATACGTAAGTATGTGAGTGGACATGTATATATCATACAGAGGACAAAAAACAAAATGATTCCTCTGGCCTTGGCTGAAACCGACAGCACTGTACAGCCTCTTTAACACCTAGGGAAATTATTCCTGGAGTAACTTAGTGAGCTGTACACAATGATATTCAGAAGAAAAAGTGGCAATATTCTTTGCTTTCCAGAAGAGTCTGGAATTTTGTCGTTAATGTGAAAAGGGAAAAATTATAACCAAGCCTATTTTTTTTTCTTTTGATGAGTGAGTGCTGTGGTGTTTCAAAGCACAGTGAATGAAAACTATACCAAAAGAACAAAATACAAGACAGGATTTTCTGAAGTAGAAATTACCCAGACATTGTGGTCAAGTCAGAGGGGGCTGAGACTGTTCAGAGCTTTCTGTTAATGCCTCAGTACTAAAAATTTACTGTAGAAAAGTGATACTAATCATATCTATTTTTTAGTTTTATTTGTATGCGGGTTGCGAAGAGAAAAATCTAAATAATTGTTCCATTTTCTATTTTCATTCTGCCTCAGACATCTGCTGATTCAGTGACCACTCAGGTGAGAGAAAACGAAATTTTCCTATTTATATTCTTTACAATTAATTACAAGGCTTCTGCTGGAGCAATAACTGCTAAGGTGAAAGAAAAGGAAAATTTCCTGTCTATGTTCCCTACACACAAAGTAATGTAGCTGATGGCACAAAAGATATGCACTATAAAATTCTTAGGGCCCCTAGATGGCAGTCAGTAGAGGGGTTAGAAATGACTTGTCACTTCAGCTTCAGAGTAGCCGGGATACCTCTGTCAATCCCTCCTGGGACACTATGTTAGTGATTCCTTAATTCCATGTCTTCAGAGTAGTTTACTTTCTTCACTCTGTTGTGTATTTCTGTAAATATCTGCCTGGTGCTACCATTACAGTAATTTCTGTAAGTCTGCATGATAACATACATGTTAACTGTAATATCAGAATGTGCATTTGTAAATTAAGGAACTGCAGTAGAGGAAACTGGGGGATTCAAAGAAATTGATGTTGCACAGGACTGTTCATGTTTTCCATGTTCTGAAAAATGCAGCTCACACAGAATATGTGCAGTGAGTGCAGACAGTGGATTTATGTGAATTTACTGTTATCCTTCTGAGAAGGACAGGGTCCCTGGGACTGCCAAGACACCTAAGATGCAGGACTGACAGAACTGCACTAACAACCAGCACTTAGAGAAGGGCCTTTTTCTCCATCACACCACTTAGACCTAGATAGTTATTAGTCTGTTCACTCTAAATCTGCACTGGGGTCAGACTTGCAGCTTTGTAAGCGTAGGAATAATTTCATGTCCTGTGTATTCTTATAAGCCAGAGATGTGAGTTCCACCTTAAGTATGCATAATAAAAAAGCATGTTTATAGCCCTGATAGGGATTTTTAGGGCCAGTATAGAAAGAAATGCAGAGTTCAGTGATCTTTACTCAGTCCTATTCAGATGCATAAAGAAATTTCTTTGTCCCGTAAAACTTAATCTTTAGCTAAAGTACTGAATCTGAATTATTTAAATTGGACTGCATTATAAAGCTTTTTAGAGTATAGGATCTAGTGCTTCTTTCTCATGTCTTTTATATTAAATAAGCTGTTATGATCAAGTTCTAACTTTTGCTAAGCATAAAATGTGATTTGATATTTCAACTCAGTAATAGCAATTTAATTTTCAGAGTCTCTGGGAAAGTAAAGATCCCAAAGAGTTCAGTATGTTCTGTTAGTTATCCAAAAAGCAGGCTTTTAAAATTAGTATCTTTGCTTGGGATCTGAAAAGAATCCCTTTCATTTGTTAGTTTGCATGAAAATTGGTTTGACTTTTTGTTTAACTTCTGGCCTGTTGGCCTGAATGTGTTGCATTAAGTTTGAATATCCTTCAGCCAGATTCCAAGGTCCTTATCAAAGATACAGCTCAAAAATATTTTAATCAATTGGGTGATTCTAAATTGCAGCAGTGGAAATTTGTGAGTGTTAAGATCAAGTGAAAATGGGAGGAATTTAAGCAGCTGGGTTCAGTCCTGCTCTCATGCTGAAATAATTGATTCAGCTGGGAACAGAACTGAATAACTGTTAAAAGCTAATAGTACAACAAGGCTGCTGCAGTTAAAGGCAGAAATGATGGATTCTCTTTCATAAGTGAGTATTTTCCTAAGTAAATTTCCTTTTGAGTACATATTTTGTGCACTGCTTTTAGAACCTTATACACAAGTAGAGTCCATTATTAGGGTTAATTCAAATGGATCTCACTGTGGTCCACACTTGGAGAAAAAACACTGACCTTCATTACTCAAATGCCATGATATATTCAGATGATTTCCTGGAGAAATGTCTAGCTTTTGATACACTCTTT
>NW_009920413.1:32534-62799 GCF_000696875.1 Nestor notabilis | reverse complement strand
TCAAAAGATCTCTTTCCCAATCAGGTGAAAAAATAATTGCTATACTATAAATCTTTTTCCCCATATAGATTTGTATAATTTCTGTTACAGTCTACAGAAGAAATAGTGCAGCTATTAGATTTCCAGCTGTGGCCTGAAGAGGTCCGTTTTAATTTCCCTAACCAACCCTCATATTTTCACTGCTGTTCTAGGCAGGACTCTCTCCAGAAACTACTGTAGGTTCTTTCATCTTATTGTCATCTATTGATTTACTGGGAATTAAACACCTTACAAGCTCTTGGCTTTGATTTTTCTGGAAAAGTTTTCATCTACTGTCAGCCATTTTGTCAGGCATCTAACCTTAATTGACTAATTTAGATCTGGGCTTCTAGCCTACTGAGAGAAAGAGGAAACGCTTCCAGAAGCTCATTACCCCCAAACAGGTATTTAGAATAGTAAAAATAAACTGTTCTCTGGAAGGTATATCTTTCTATCCTGATGTGCTACAGAGTTAGACTGAATGATTAGTTTAGACTCAGTGGTTAACTATTCAACAATCAGCTACGTGTGGTGAATCGAACCACCTCTATCCCAGTACCCACTTATCGAATAGGAACAGTACCTAAAAATCTCACTAAGCATTAAGATTCATCTTTTACTAATGAAAACATTTCTCACGAAAACCTCATGCAGCAGATTAAATTTTTGAGACATAGCAGCAGAAAGAAAAGCATTTTTTAAGTGTCAAAGCCTGATCTCCTGGTCACTTTTTAGAATACTTCATTCTTCTTTCCTGGCAGGCATAATCAGATTGAAATAAAATAATGATGCTGACATTTAGTGACCTGTTTGGTTGTCTTTTCTGGCTTAATAAAAAAAACTTTCTTTTATTTTTTATTATTTTTAATCTGAAAGACTGTTTATCCCATGCTAAAATGTATAATGGTTTTCTATGTCATGCTGAAAGCTACATACTAATAAAATGTCATTAGTAGATAAAGCAACAAAATGAGTTATAAAAGGTTCTAATGGCAGAATTATTGTCTAGCCACTTCTTTTCTTAAACCTCAAGGCTCACAGTAAAAATAAAATCTATCTATCTTCAATATTTCAGATTATTTCTCAGACCCAGTGGAATGAAGTTCTCACTCTAAAACAGATAGGATTAGCTGTGGGTGAAAAGGTACATTTACTGCTACACATTCCCATGCTGTAAATATTAATACACCTTTTAAGCACTAAGCAGGGTACTAATACAGATAATGAAAGCAAGATGAACACTCTTAAAACAGTCTTCTGAAGACTTATATAGCAACTGTTAGTGTTAATAACCAGGAAACATTTATTTGTATTTTCTTTTTTTACAGTTTTTAGGGGGTAGGATAAAACCACATTCTAGTACTCTCACTTGTATTGCTTCACATTGCAGTATATTGGATTTATTGGATTTTTTCTAAAAACATAACAAAACAGAACAAAATTTTTTCCACTTACACGTTTCTCAGCCATTACAGATAAAAAGCAAAAATTATAGAATTTTTTAAAATTCAAATATTGACAGGTTATTTAATTAGACTTAGTACAATAAAAGTTGGAGTTGAATAAAAGTATGTAACTTCAACAAAGTATTCCATGGGTTTGACTAGTTATAAAACTTGCTTATAGACTAAATGAGAGGAAATTAGATGGCTTTTTGGTTTTTGTTTTTGTTTGGTTTTTTTTATTATATGCCAATCAAGAAAGATTCCCTTTTAACAAAGCATTAAAAAGAGGGCTAGAAGACATGGACATCTAGTCTCTCTTATAATAACCATATCATAGTTATTTCCATGAAATTACCAATACTTTTCTTAAAATCAAGTAACCTTCAATCCCTTCTCAACAGTCCTGTTTTATCTATGTTCTTCCTTCTTAATTCTGTGCTGCCATCAGCATTAATGGTCATATCCAGCTTTCTTACAAGATTAAATATAATCCTTTCAAAAATTATACTGTCTACCTTTGCTACTGTTCTTATCAATATTAGTACCTTCTAGCTGCTATTTTCCTTCCTCGATGGTACTGCTTTTATTTTATTCTCATTTATCCAAGTTTCCTTTTCTTGCTAAAACTCAGAGGAGCTAGTACACTAACCTTTCAAAACTTCTTTCTCTCGACTCCTTAGTTTAAAGTTGTTCTTATTTCAATTTCCCAAACATTAGTTCAGAAACCTCAACTTCACAAATGCTCAGAGGGACTGCAGTAAGAGTCCTCATTCCATGCTCCAGCTTTCTCATAGTACCAGTTCTGCATCTTCAAAGCAACATTCCCACCATCAGCACCCCCAGCAGACCCATCGCAAAGGAAATCTATATTCACCCTCAAAAATGTATTAATAATTTGGGCTATGGCTTCAGCATGTTGAAAGTAGCTCTGAGGTCAAATTCCTCTGTGAAACCATTTCCAATCTTGGGTAGAGAAAATACCAACTCAGTGTTAACGGTGCTGAAGCAGTTTAGGTTGCTCCAGAAGTGGAAGATGGAAGCCCAGAGTGGATCACTTACAGACTTGTGCAAACAAAGAGAGCAGCTGTCAGAGTGTGAGAAGGAAAGGATTTAATGCTTGAGCTGACATTTTGTTTCTCCAGACTTGTTCTGTTCCTTGTTGGAGGTAAGCTAGATTTGTTGAGCTGATGAAGCTCTTCGAATTCTCACTAGTTCACCTGAATTTCGGGGTTTTGTCTCTCTAAGTCATGACAAGGCTTATTTCATGTCTAAGAAATTGAATTAAGACCATAGCAAGAATATTATTTCTCAATCCAGAAATAGTTATAAAGACCTGAAATAGATTCAACAGTCCCATGGAACACACAGTAGAAAGTCATGCTGATGAAAAACCAAGGAATCCATGACTGGAAGAGCAGATTGTGCTAGAAAGAAAATCAGTGATACAAAACCAAAGGGCAGTTAGTGGAAGAGAGAGGTTTGATTGCATATCTGCTTGACAATTTTGAGTTGATAGTTGGATTTTGAGATAGATAGCAATATGCTGAAGATGGCTCAGAACTGTACTGCTATCCTCCTGCCTTCTAAAGCAGGCAGTAATCTGAATTAATTAATACCAATCTACTTTTAATAGAGTGTTTCTGAGTCACATTTCAGTAACAAATGTTACACACTAGAAGATAAAACATAGCCCTACCTGATATATGTGGAGCCTCAGCTGTACATATTTGACCCCTATTTTACACAGTTGTGGCTCATTGATTCTTTCTTTTAAACTCCTGGACTGAGCACTCAGCAATCATTGAACCACCCATACATCTTCTGAGCTGATTTAGTCTATGAACTGTAACCCTGCTACAGGGCTGTAATGTTTCTAGCATCTACAATGCTGGCTGCTTGTCATTATGACATATAACCTAGAAGATGTACTTAAGAGCAGACAACCTCAGAAGTATTAACATGCCATCAGTCTTTTTTAGCTAAAGCAAAGACTTGACTCGGGACTACCAAAAAATTAATAAATGAGCGAATGCACATACTATCCTAGTAGTCACCAAAGTTCAGGTTTGGAACCAAAAATGTCAGAGGAAGAAAGAAACCTAGACAAGGTCTTAATGGCTCAAAAATCCTATTAATTTTACCTCATGAAAAGCTGTAAAGTTACACAAGCCATTTCTCTTGCTTTTCTTGAAAGATACATATTTTCCATAAAATGTCTGCAATTGCTGCATGAATCTGGTGATTGACAAGCTTAAATTATAAATATTTTCCTTTTCCAAGGCTTATTAGAAATGCCAATATGAACATAGACCATTTGAAATAGAGCATCCTAATTTAATGTAATAGAGCTTTCTAAAAGGTCAGGCAGAACATTTTACACTGAAAATTAAAATATAGATAGCACAAGAACTGGAGTTACTGTTTATCCCACTTCAGTCCTGTTCTTAATGAAATTGTATTGAATTTTTTATAATACATCAAAGAGTCAACTTGAAACAGTTCACAGAGTATTAAATATATCAACAGTATAAAGCTGGGTCAGATAATGGCAGAATTAAACGAAGACAAAAGGTAACAGTGCTGGCTTCAATTAATGTAGTGAATTAATGAATGATCTCTACTCTACTCATGTTCATTAAACAAGTATAATGGGCTTCTGAATTGTCCATGTGAACCTAGAAAGTCTATTCAATCAAAATTACCTCTGCTTACTGTCAATCCCTTACTGATTATTCATTGTTGGAGGCATACATAACTAGCCCTTTGGCATTTGAAGCCGCTTAGGGCTCAAGCATGCAGTATTATCAGGGCTGTGCCTATGAACACAGATTCCTCAAAGTGAACAAACTCCCATTTTATGTAGGGAGGTGTGTGTGTATTTACATACATAAATAATATACTGGTCCTTATTAGTTGCCTGTAGGGCTAACCAAATTTTCCAGCTATCTTTCCAGCTCATCTGTTAGAATCAATAGCGTGCTTTGGACTGCGGGCTCTCATAGGGAGTAACAGTCGTAGGCTGAAAGATCAAGTGGTGTCTTTCCACTGAAGTAAGCTCCTAGAGAAAGCAGGAAGAGGGAAAGAAGATGTGGACAAAACTGCACCTTTATGAGTTAGCAGTATCAAAATACAGGTGTGAAAGAAGTTTCTAACAGCTGCTAGAACTACAAGCAGCTCCTTGAAAGGAAGGGACAGTGGCCCCTAGTAGCAATTCTTTTTCTCCTGGCTTGTGGTAACTACAGTTACTGTTTGTTGTTTGATGTGTCTTGGAATCAGTGTAGGATTTTAAATTTCTGGACCACCCACTGAGTTATGTGGCCTAGATAACAAATTCCTGTCCTCATCATGGTGAATCTCCCAAGCTAGACAATAAAAATCTACAGGGGTTCATGTGTGCATTTTCAGTGAACTTGAAGAATGAAATATTACAATCTGGTTCTTTGTTTGTACAAAGACCAAATGACTGCTGCTTATTTAAAACATATGGTCTTATAAGAAGTATCACTGCCTTGTTTATGTTTACCCAAACAGTTTCTCACAGGCTGTAAAAGTAGGATCATTTTGTCTGCTTTGCTTTCATTTGCTTGAGTTAGGAGATTGCAGTTTAGCCCTTAACCTTCTTACGTTTTTCTTGTTGTTTTCAAGCTGAAAATGATAAATCATTCTCAATAGCCTATGCAAGATGGCCCTGTAGTTTTCTGTTAAGATGCTACATTATTTTTGTGCTATTTTATGACAGGAGTATTAGAATGAGGTAAAAGCACTAAACTCATGTTAAATGTTTCTGTAGGAAAGATGGTTGCATTTATTAGGATTAATAGACTACTTATACTGGAAAATAAAATCCTCTTTTTATTCACATGCAATATAGTGTGCAGGTAACCAAAATCCAATCTTCTTAATCCTCTGTGAAGCAGCTTTTTCCCTGACTTCAGCGACAGTTCAATTTCTGTTATGCTAACCATATGCTTCTGATTGATTATTAATTATATTTAATTATTCAGAGTTACAGATGGCAGTTTTGTGAGGTAAACTGCTGATCTCTGGCGGTCCTGTGTGCTGATGCCACTGCCTCTGCAGTTACAACTCTTGAGTCACCCAGGTTGGGAAAAACAAGTAATTTAACCACTTCTGTAAAGCGTATTGGCCTATCCAGCCAAAAGAGAATGAAAAGATTCTGATATTAAGGTAGTAGACTAAATCCATAGAGGTGGAAGAGGGGATATTAGGCTGAATGCTCTGAAACAACCTGTTTTACTTGTAATTAGTGCCACTGGAAGAAACCTGTGAGTTGTGCTACATTTTTTTCCTCCACCAACTTTTTCCCATTTTCCACATTCAATGAGTATTTGTACTATAGTAGAGAACCAAGTCCTTCTTTCCATATCAGTAGGACCTTAGTTCTAGACTCTCTCTGAGGCCCTGTAACCCCAGTGTGCAGTACAGAGCAATACTTGGTAAGCAAAGCAGGTTGGGTCAGATGCAGTGGTAGCAGGGTGAAAAGTATGTAGACAGGAGAAAACAAAAGAGAACAAAATATTCCATCTTCCCTTCTCCACATACCAGTAGTTAAAAAAAGAATAATTAAAAAACCCAAATAAAACAAAAAAAAGTTATGCAGCATTTCCCCCCCATGCATTTTTATATGATGAGTACCGCAGGCACAGGGACAGTAGGAAAGAATCCACTGCTGTGGGTCAGTCTCTTTTTTTGACAATGCTTTCTTGAGAGAGGTTTTTTGTTTTCAATTCACCTGATAGTGCAGTCCCAGCAGAATGCACCTAACAAATCATAGTGAGTGTCTGCACCTTGCTATGTATCAAAGTTCCTTAATGTGCCAACGAAGTTCTCCAAGGTCAGAAAAGCAGTTTATCAACCTCTTATATCTCTTATAGGACACAATAAATTTATTCTACTGTTGGAATCTATGAATAATTCAGATGCTCTGAGAGATAAACACTATTGCTTAGGATGCTCTGCATGTCATTGTCAACTAGTACCAAACACTGTCATTGCTCCACACACTGTACTTTTAGCTTCCTCTCAGCTCAGGAAAATGCAGTCTGTATGGCTTGTATACTTCCATGTCCTTTAGTTCTTTAAAATTTGTTTTTTTCCTAATGCAACTTTACATTAACAAGTAGATTGAGACAATTAATATTTTGAATAATTGCTCATTTCCCTCTGTCTTAATTTCTTATTCTAAAATTTACTTTAGAAACAGAAAAAAGTCTTTTATAGAGCTGAATTCCTTATTCCTGTTAACAAAGCAAGCAAAATCTGAGATACTTCCTATTTCTACTTAGATTAAGCAAATGTATGACTTAATATATCCTAAAGTCTAGCTGATTTTAAAATAGTTTTATTGATCCCTTTAAAATATCTAATGAAATATTTAATTCACTTATTACAAAATCATTCTGAGTTTCATCACATTTTGGAATAAGTACTGCCCTAGTGACACAAATTACAGTTTGTTTGTATGATCTATGAGACAAGGAATAAGAAAAAAAGTAGGATGTTTTTAACTATCAGCTTCCTGGAGGAACTTACAAAGCCAAATATGCCATCAGACTCCTTCTTGTACTTTCTCCTTAATCATAACCTTCATATAAAAGTAAAAGTACCATAGCAGTAGTTAACTCTGTGACCTATGCTGAAATTTTGGATTCTTCTGGGAGGTCTCATTGTCTACATCTACAACTAGCCAAGAGACTTTAACATCATTTTGAAACTTTAATTGATAAGAGACGCTTGGATTTTAAACATGAGAAAGTGATGGAGAGTAATGCATTTGTATACAAGACATTTATATACCTGAGCACATATTTATGGAGAATAACAACTACTAAGATTCGTTGTATGATCTACCATATTTCTAAATAAACTTGGGCCCATTTCACCCAAAAGGACATTTTTCCATGGTAATTTAATGTAATACCGACACCTGCTCCAAAATCTTAAGATTTATAATTTTGGTAGTGAGTTTTATATTAGAAAATATGAATATACCCAGTTTTACATGAAGTGAAGTAAATATACTTACACTGGTCATGAGCTTCTAAAAGAACACATATATTTAAAATAAAACAAATAGCTATGTGTAAGGAGTTTTACAAACAGAAATAAGATTATATCTCCTGATTACTCTTTTTTTAAAACAGCAATAGTAATGCAGCTTTCCAGTAAAAGTAAGCAATAAAAAACCCCAAAATGTAAAGAATAATAGTAATGATTTGGCCTCAAAGAGGAAAGTTAAAAGGAAAAAAAATTGTCTTATCTTTTCCTAAGTGCCTTCACCAATGACACACTGCTTTGTGCAGCACTCCTCAATAGATCATTGCCAATTTAGTAATTTTTCTTTCTCAACAGTGACAAAGCTGTAAAAGCCAGAAGAATTGTTTTAAGATGGTAGATTTTCTAGTTATTCTGATATTGATATAACATAGAGGCTTCTTTAAAGGAGTTTTTTATTTTCTTGTTCACTTTCTTAACATCATCAGATTCATAAAAAAATAACTGGTCCCTATTGTGTAACTAAATTGAATCAAATCTTTTAAGAGATTCTTTCTCTAGACTGAACATATGGATGTAAGATAAACGTTTTGCCAAGCCTGTGGTATTCATTTCAAATGCTGCTTAATAAACAGTTATAAGAAAAAAAATTAGGGTCTGTGGTTTGCAGTGTTTTACAATATGATGCTTGCATTAAACTTTAGATAACAACTGAACAGTAGTTATCTAGAAGGTTATATCTTCTTTGCTTCTAGAGCAAAACTTGAAATCCTGATTAACTAAGTAACATTCAATCTAGGTTTTCTTATTTTAGCTTAAATCCCTTTTCTACCTCAAAGTCCCCTTAAAAAACAATTCTAGTTTTTTTGAGCTGATTCAAAATAATTCTAGTTTTCTAACCAAAATGGTTCATTAAGCAAGATTTTGTTTAATCTGAAGTAGATAATTTCACTTTCAGTCTTTATCTGGTGCTTTGTTTTGGTTTTTTTAGATAGACATATCCAGAATTTTTAATTAATATTTCTCTGTGTACATTTGAAGGATTTGGGTATCAAAATGAAAAATTGAATATTAGTTGAAATATTCTACAAAATACCAATACTTTTCCTTAAAAAAATCCTCCAAGTCCTTTTCATTTTACTTTTTACATATTTAGTATATATGCTATTAATCTGAAAAATCATCATTAAGCCTTTCAAATTCAGATTAATTTCTGAGTAATATTGATATAAACAAATAGTGTGTTTTCATAAATATTTCACTAGAATGAAAACAAAAATACAAAATACTTAGTGAAAGAACCTGAGAATATGAAATTCAG
Organism: Nestor notabilis; assembly: GCF_000696875.1. Lineage (NCBI taxonomy): Eukaryota > Metazoa > Chordata > Aves > Psittaciformes > Psittacidae > Nestor > Nestor notabilis. Next base: position 54,000 of record NW_009920413.1, on the reverse strand, counting down.
CTTCAGATTTCTGGGACAGTGACTACAAACCACATAAACTTACCTCAAATGTAGAGGTTTAACAGCCCAGCCACTGCTCACTGGCTGTTGAGACATTGCAATTAATTTAAAAGCAAGGCTGCTTCCTTTCACGATTCCCTCTTTGGTCTTCCATGAGTTACAAGGCCCAAAGGGGTAGGTGAGAAACCCTCAGAGTAGTGGCTCCCAGTCAGGCCATGTGAAGTCTAGCAAGTGATGTGGGCATACATCAAAACCAGAGTAAAACCCTTTGCTGATTCTTAATTTAGAAGGAAAGATATATTTTAATTTTTTTTTCCTTCCTTTTTTCTCCCCAGTAAAAAGTGCCTTTTTAGTTACTGTACTGAGAGAACAATTATACTTTCTCTGGATATAAAGGTCTGAAAGATTCCTTGGCAACCTTTCCTACAGTGCATTTCAGATGGTAACCTCAGTATTTTTCTGGATGGATTTTTGCCCTCCTCAGACATGTATAGTCTCTGAGCTATAGCAGTAGGTTAATGGACAATACTTTTTTACCTGTAGTTTGGTGTTGGACCTGGACAGATTTCACACTTGCTGTAATCTGGCTTCATTTTATTCGGGTCAGTCTAATACAACACAGTTAAATATGCTGTACACTGTTAAATGAGTGTATGCAGTATTTATTAACTGTGCAAGAAGTGGTAATAAAATGAATAAAAGCATTGGAAGTCTATACAAAAAGATATTTTTTGTGTAATTGGGCCTCTTGCAGAATTATTTGACAAAATAATGTCACAAAAGAAAGTGGCTGTTTACAGAGTGGATTTCCTACAGCATGAATGATTTCCCTGTAAACCATTACCTGTCTCAACTGTGCAATGTAAACAATGTCTATGTATTTTTGTCTTTAGTACAGTTGTAATGTTTCTTTGAGTCTTGTCTTCCAGCAGTAAATTTAATAGTTGCTGCAGACTATACTGCTGACATTAGTTTTAATGATGTGAGACTCCAATAACTCCTAAAGAGTTTAAGATTAATGCAAAAGAACTTAACTTTGTGAGTCATGACTTATTTTTATTAGTAACTCTGCAGTTTGATTTAGATTGAGAATGAGAGAGAGTATTATTTGCCCAGAGAAATAAGAAGCTGTTCATTTTATTACACCATTCATAAGTAATATGCATTTGATTCTAATTTCTATATGCAATAGGATTTCAAATATTTGGGGGCAGGTAGGTCAAAATTCTTGCAGACTGCATAGCACAAGCATGGGGCCCATTCAAACTCTGCAAAAGGGCCTTTGAGGGAGGACCCAATCACCAGCTTCAGACCCAGCCCTGCGCTTCAGAAAGCAAAAGCAACTCTCAAGTACCAGAGACAGAAACCCATGAAAAATTATTTGCTGTGTTGCTCTAACAGCAGAGAATGGAGAGTGATATCAAAACAGTGGTCCATACCACTGATGATTTATCAGCTATTCTCACTATCAGCGTTCAGAGAAAAGTGATCAAAATAATATCAAAACATTTCCATGTAAATGAATGGGATCAATAATCTAGGACTGTAAAAGAGACATAGAAGCAAAACAACATTAGAACCAACCTAAATGATTGGCACAGAGAAGATAAAACATCGTTCTTGTTTCATCATTCCTTGGAAAGGAAGATGAGAGACTTCCCGATAACATTAAAAAATAATCAAAAACCACACCAAAACCAAACTGTCTGGTCTGAATTAGTAAAGCTAACAGCTGCACAACATCAGAATAGGGATTATTGTGATGTGAGTATGATAGAAATACATAGTTTTAGCAGGTACCATCAAAAACATGTCCTGAGTTGTTGGCTTATTTTCTTAAGATATTAAATAAAGAAGCTATTGAGGAATTGAGACCTATGCTGTGAAATAAGCAATTTACCACCAAAAATGACAGTTTTCTCAGAGCTGGGTTCATTAAAAATATCAAGCAAAGCCACAAACATTTTAAATCCCTTGCAGCTTCAGAAAAAAAGCAAAGTCTATAGCACAAACAAAAAGTTTCAGAGAAGAGCAGGCATCTTTTTAATGGGTTCTGTGCCCAAAGACTGCAAGTGGAACCACACACTGAATAAAACAATGACTGAAGACTGAGGATAGCATCATTTTTAGGGCATGCCTAGCGAAGTGCTTGCATTCCCATTTCACAGACAGGAATCTGAGGCGTGGAGAAATCACTGGTCTAAATTTACAAATGTTTTAGTGATGAAAGCCATGTAAAACCTTTCATGGATTTCAGTTTTGCTGCTGTCTGGAGCTGAAAACTGGAGTCATCTCCATCCCTCATTTCTTTGTCTTTTCTGTTTCTTGCAGCTGCAGCCAAGTCTCCTATATGTGCTGCTATTCATTTTTTAAAGACAAAGAATTTCACTGGCGGCTGACACCTTGTCAGAAGTATCTCTCCTTTTGATAAAGACTTTCTTCATAATTTGGGAATTGGAAGGGGAGATGAACAATTATATTTTGAGAAGCTGTCTGAGTTTAACACTGACAAGAGTTTTGTCTTTAGCTCAGTTCTGTATGTCTTTCAGCTCCAAGAGGGAACAATAAAAATGAAACAGTGATCTGTGTATCATATCCATAATTGCCAATTTACTACTAGGTTAAAAATGTATTTTTCTTATTTATCTGATATACTGGTTTTCTTCTTTACTTTTTGCTTGTTAGTTGTGTTTAAATACTTGTGTGAATAAATCTTGTTTTTTATGTCACCCAGTCACATCACTGCTTGTAAATAAAAGTTATTAATGGCAATAAAAGTCTCAAGTTACTACTTTACAAACATACTTCATTAAAAACAGAAAAATCTTATGAAATCTAGCTTTTCCTTTACAGTTTCTAATATAATTTGAGTTCTAGGTGGTTTAAAAGACTATGGATTGCATATAATTTAAGAGAACCCAAGAGAAAATTGTTTCCCACCGAGTTTTTTGTACAATAGGACTTTCATTAAAAGCTGAACAGAGGGATTTTTTAAAAAAAAAACATCATTTTGACCAGAAAAATTTAACTTTCTTTTTTGTTTATGAAATAGTTTAGAAATTGTCATCTGATGCATTCTGAGGATTCTCAGTTACTGAAAATCCCTATTGACTTTGATAATTAACTTAGTAATTCCTTTTTTCTTTCCTGTCAACCACATGCCACAGACATATATTTGCATGGGTGCATTGTTATATCTGATTTATAATAAATTTTATGTGCTCTTCCTATTCGACATATTGTGTCTTTATAGCTGCATTTAAAGTTCACAACTTCAACAGACTCCTGTGCTTGCAGTAGGTAATAATTAAAATAAAAATAACTAAGAAAAAGTTAGTGTAAGCAAGTGCAATGCTGCTTATGAGTGATGAAACCACATACAAAGTCCTTTCAGAAGCCTCCAGGGAAGGGGCAAAGACATTTTAACCTTTTAAAATCTGGTTTAAAATTTTGAAATTAGAAAATTCCTAGAAAGAACAAGAAATTCTTTTTTTTGTTAATATGAATTTGTTGTTCACTTCATGCAAGAGGTATGTAAAATCACCATCAAAATATAGGTGAGCTTTAAAACCCATAATATTTGGCAGGCACTGTAGAATATTTTACTATATTTAGATTTTAAATTTATTTCTGTAACATACATCAAGATTCCTTAGGGTCCTAGCAAACTGAACCAGAACCTAGCCCCCCTTAAAAAAAAAGATGAGAACGCCTCCTTCTATAGGAGACACATTTTATCATACTCTTCTATGTAGAGCAAACCATATAGAGAGCTTGCTAAAAGACTTCTGCTTTTTAAAGGTTATCAAGCATCCATCTCACCTAAACAACACAGAAGGCTCAGTCACCAAGTGAATTAAAACACAGCACAGCACCAACGGAAAGTAGGACCAAAATATATATTGGGGTTCAAACCCTGTGAAACAAAATTTGGCTTGGGAATTTGCTGCATGGAATATATACAGGTCAACATAATATATGCATAAATATACAGCTCAAATGTTGTTACACTGTTCATCTAACATAGGCACAGTTTGCCAGCTTTCCCATACTGGCAAACATTGTAAAAGCTTGTAAGAGTAACTGATAGAAAACACTGTCTTTTTAATGACAAGTACAATGTTTGATGTTATGAATAGAACTTATGGTCCCAAAAAAATAAAGATCTTTCTGTTCACTAACTCACTGGAATTCTATTCCTCTTTAATTCAAGTTCTGCATTACAGGTATCCTAGAGTCTGAAAACTGTTGCTTTTGTTTAGCAAATGAAAAGATATAGTTCTGCAGGTATGTATGAGAGAGCTGGGACTTGGCTTAGGACACAATTGTACAAGTTGTCTTTCAAACATTAAGCTCGAAAATACACTGAACATACAGCACAGAAACTCAGTAAAATGAATTTCTGAAAGAGGACAAAAGAAGTCAAAGCTGTTCTTTCCTAAATCAGACAGAAGTTATTAGTGAGGTGCTGGCATTGCAAGCACTAGTGCTGTGTCCTCTACTATTTTTATTCATATAAATTGGATAATGCTTTTGAAAGCAAGATTTCTATGTGATTCTAAATTAGGAAGAGCAGTAATTAATGAGGAACAATGCAGACAGTAACAGGACTAAGAGATGACAAATGTAGTTCAATGCAGCTTAATGCAGAAAAATGAATCAGTAGTGAAGAAGAAAAAAAATAAAAAAGGTGAAAACACCACCTGCAAGCTCAAACACACACACACTCAAAAGAAAAAAGCAAATGAAATTAAAAAGAAAGGAAAATCAAATTGCAAGCATGTCCTTTCCTAAAAAGAATACTTTTCAATGCTCCAGCGTCTATAGCACATGAAAATAAGAAAACAGGTTAAAGTTCGGATGAACTATAGGGAAGATATGGAAAAAAAGATTATGATTATCACACATAAAGAGAAAATGCTAAGGTTTTGCAGGTCTGTTCTTGACTTCTCAGTTAATTTTGGTCCCTAAAGAGCCTGCCACAGACCAAGCACATACATCGATAGTTACATTGACGAACAGGCAGTGACTGTTGCAGAAGTTTGCTCTTTTTTTTTTTTGCAGATGAGGAGACTGCTATTTTCAAACAGTTTCAATCCCTCTTTTGCTATTTGCCTTCAGTTAGCCTGGTAGTCATGGTTTCCAAAGGTTCCCTGTTAATACTGCACTACTGGAAGTTATTTTTCATGAGCGTATGCAGTGTTTATATAGCCCACCGTATGTCTGCTTTCCAGAAGGCAATTCACAAAGGAGCAACAGTTTTGCTTTTTATTAAGTTTATGCATATGCCTTCAAAAACCCCCACATTTATATGAATAGCTTTTTATAATTAACCTTTTCAAGATACTACTATCATGTTAATGAGACCAGTATTCTCCAGTACCGGAAAATTGCTGTTAATGCTGGTTATTTAATCTTGTCAGTTTTTAGTTGTAAGTGGCTGAGAGTGTTTCATCTGAATGCTGCCTGGTGTGCTGATATAACATTCAGATTCACGGTTTTCTTCTGAATCAGAAAGCAATTTGGAGAGCACCACTGCATTGTAAAACATGATCTTTATCACAAGCAACTGTGATGTAGCTTCTCTGTGTTGTGATATTATTATGGTATGGACATTCAAAGATCTAATGCAGCGCATCACTGTAGTACATGCTTCACATTAACCAGACTAGTACTTCTTTTGATGTGGATATCATTGTGTAGTTTCTTAAAGAATTTGTCTTCCTGAACTGATTTGAAATCTTTTGATGTGTCCTTTTAGAGAGTCGCCCATTTTATTAGGTAAATGTTTTGTTTCCTCAAACTTTTTTTCATGGTTGTTCCTTCCTCATACATAGGATTGTATTTCTTATTTGTTATTCCTCTTTCTTTAAAATTATTGGTCTAGTGTTTGCCCTGGTGCATCTATTTTGTACATTAGTATTACTAATTGTGTTACATTAGATTTAAAAAAAAAACACCAAAACCCAAAGTAAGTTTACTTGCTGCTCTGAATGCCTAAGCTTTTGTTTTTCTGGAAACATATTTATTATTGAAATAATTTCATGTAGTGTTTCTTTGTAAGAAAATACTTTGTAAGAAAATACTTTCTGTTTATTATAAAATCGGTTTAAATGATTTTTCACTTTCCATTCCCTGTTTCATTTGCTATTTTTTCAAGAACCTTGCAAGGTTCTTCTGTCGAGCTCTTTGACTGAGAGTATGCTTCTTTCAAACACTGGATCCTGAAGATCAAGGCTGATGAATGCTATTTTGGTCAGATGGGAAGGGAAATTGCCTTGATTTTGTTCCAGGCAGGTAATTAAGAAGTGAAAAATTGGAATCCCTGTAAAGCTGGAAACCATAACTTTCAGATGTTTCATGCACTCTGAAGTGTATAACACCTGATAATAGTAATAAATGGAATAGGTTGCCCAAGGAAGTTGTGAATGCTCCAACCCTGGAGGTGTTCAAGGCCAGGCTGTACAAAGCGTTGGGTGACACAGTTTAGTGTGTGGTGTCCCTGCTCATGGCAGAGGGGTTGGAACTAGATGATCTTAAGGTCCTTTCCAACCCTAACTGTTCTATGATTCTATGATTCTAAATACTATTACTAATTGTAAAACAGTGCAAATGAACATAAGCATGTAAGAATGAAGTTATTTAAAACCTGGCATTTGTTTGGAAATTTCCACTTAATCTCATGAAGTTAATAATTTTCTCACCTTTTCTATGAAATGTTTGAGTCACCTGTCCCTTGTAATGTAAAAGTAATCTTATAATGCCTTAACATATGTCACTTCTCTAATTTCCATGTGTGGTGTTTCAACAGAAATCCAGAACCTCCTTCACACTTGTAGCAAGCAGTAGCACTAAAGAGGTTTCAGGGGGCCACTCAATCAGCCATCTAGCATAGAAGAAAGCCATGTTACTTACTTTCTTATCTCAGGTGTGTAGGCTACATCTTGAAATTAAATCCTGTCTCATACTGCAGAAGCCTTATAGAGCATGTTGAATGTACAGCAGTATTTTCTGAGTGAATTTGTAGGGTTTAAGGCATTGCAAAAGGAAAGAAAGGCTGTCTTTATGATCATGCAGAGCTCAGATTTGGAAAATCTGCTTTCAGTTCTTGGCTTGATTTACACTTACGGACTGCTTTATTTTATTCTTCTCATGTGGAATAAATTGGGAACCTTTGTGAGTTCCAGTATATAAGTGCATTGCTAGCATCACTACAGCCATGGATGTTCTTTGTCTTTGTCAAACAATAGGAACAAAATGATTGCTCATGGAAATTCTATTTTCCTGATAAGCTCTTCTTCCAGGATATTTTGAATTAAAACGGACACACAGAGCAGAATGGCACAGTTCAGGAAAGCACTGTGACTGCGCAGGGAGCACAGCTAGGAGGCTGCTACCTTTCATGCATACTAAACTTCGTTTAAGAAAATCTACATGTTACACTCATTTCTGGAACATGTCTTGCTAAATGAATATCCATCACCTTGTAGGTATGAAAGTTTTCACAGTCATTGCAATTTATAATCAATAGATGACTTTTTTTGATTTGAAAAAAGATACTTCAGGAGATGTACTCAGTGATACTCATGCAGATAATATGACCTAAATGAATACTGTTGAACATAGTACAGGCTATTCTTGGGGTGTAATTTAATTATTCTGATTACCTACTTAAGTGACCTTCATCAATAGCAGAATAATGAAAATTACTAGTCCACAAATTTACCTGAAATTAAATATGAACTTTGACATTTTTGTGCTCAGATTTTGAAAAAGAAACAAGCATTATGTTTCGAAGGCCAGGGATTGCCTTGCAACTAAGAATTTTTTTGGTTTTGTCTATTTGTGTTGCACTCTGGACTAATACTTTGGTAAATAACAAGTTCAGTAAAAGTGAAAGTAAATATTAAAATGAAAGTGTTTGCCTTTTTGTGTGATTATCAACTAATATGTGTTTTAGAATTAATTCCCACTCAATTTTTTAAATGTTTCACTACTTTCCAACACAGATTTATAAATAAATTAGAATTTAGTCTTTTTTAAGATTTCTGTTCCAATTACTTGACATCTTAAAGGAACAGAAAACACATGATCAGAGACTATGGTTGTATTTTTTTGTGAGGTATAATTTCATCCATTTAATCAAAAGTTCATTAACTGTTTCTGAAAGAAAAATGGGCAGTGTTTTAATTGGATTCACTTGAAACAGAGCACAAGTAAAAACAACTGCAAAGAAACTTATAAACAAAATCTATCTGTTTGTTAATCACAATTATAAAGAACAAAAAATTTAGTTTAAAGGTCATTGAAAGAACAGGTGCTAATGACTTGTTTTATTTTCTCAACCAAGAAGTGAATGTGCTTTTCAGATAAGTCTGAGCAGCACTTTAACCCTGTGTTTTCAATTCTTACATGAGAATAGCTTGAAAATTGTTTTTTTGATTTATACCCGAAATCTAGGCTTTCTCACATGGAGAGATAGAAGCTTCTTCAGTGGGAAAATCCTTCTTTTCTGTAGGGAGGTGTTGAGGTCAAAAGACACATTGGCAGAGTGCTTGCATTTCTCTGCAGTGATGGCTGTAACCCCATGATGAGGAGCTTTGCGCCTCATTTTTAAAGTAGCTGGAGTTACATGAAACAAATACATTATGTCTATAATTTGATTGATGTTGAAGAAGCTTTGAATATTACAATAGTAGAAGTCTGAGACTGAATTATTTGTTGGATCCACTGAAATGCTTCTTTAGTTAAGTGTCTGTAGTTAAAAATGTAGCTAGTTGTGTTTAGTTAAAAAGTGCTGAAATACTGCAAGCTGGTAAAATCCTCTATGCCAGTGTTTGTCCATCTGTGTGATAAAACTTAAGAGTCACTATTATGGCTAGAAATGAAAGGGAAAGATCTCCTTCTTGTTAGCAGGTATGGGTAGGGTTTTTTTGAAAGAAACCTTCAAAATATTATTGATGCGTGGAGACCTCATAGCAGCCTTCCAATATCTGAAAGGGGCCTACAAGGATGCTGGGGAGGGACTCTTCATTAGGCACTCTAGTGGTAGGACAAGGGGTAATGGCTTTAAACTTAAACAGGGGAAGTTCAGGTTAGATATAAGGAAGAAGTTCTTCACAGTGAGGGTGGTGAGGCACTGGAATAGGTTGCCCAAGGAAGTTGTGAATGCTCCAACCCTGGAGGTGTTCAAGGCCAGGTTGGACAGAGCCTTGGGCGACATAGTTTAGTGTGTGGTGTCCCTGCTCATGGCAGGGGGGGTTGGAACTAGATGATCTTAAGGTCCTTTCCAACCCTAACTATTCTATGATTCTATGTGCATGAAATTAAATATGAGGGCTGCAGTCTTCTATTGCAGGATATAGCAAAGAATTAGCACTCATTTGAGGTCATTTCCCAAGCCCACACTGACTGTAGTTTACAAATGCAGTGATGAGTCCTCTACACTAGCTTTAATTATCTATACTCTTATGCAGGGATTTTGAGGGGCAAAAGAGTTTACATTTAAGTCTAGATAATATTCCAGTGGCCTTGTACAGGTTGATTTTTAGATTTTGTTACCCTAAATATGAGCTGTCTAGGTTAGAAAGATGTTTCACCTCAGCGTCAGACTGCTCTAAGCAGTAGACAGATCCTTCTGCAGTAATGAAAACAGTTAATGAGTGTTATTTATTAATTTTCATAATTGGAATAATATTTATGTACATTTTCTTCATTTAAAGATTCATTTTAAGGACTGTGAATTAAAACCTGTACCACGGAAATGTAGAAATTTAAACGAGGTATAATCATTGGTTTTATCAGATTTCTTCTGAGATAATTATACTTTTATTATGGATTATTATTGCATCTCCTAAGCAATACTGTTTTATTTAAAAAAAACCCAGAAAACAAAACAAAACAAAAAAATCCCGAAAAAAGTTCCTTGACCTGTGTTGATTTTTTTATTGTACTTACAAGTAAACTAATTTGCTTTATGTTAACTTCCTGCAAGATATTAGGAAGGGCTTAGATCCACAGTTCAGATTCTACCATCCCAGAAACTTGGTGAAGGTTTAAAACTCAGACTAAAATTTATCTTTAACATTGGAAGCCATACTTTTACACTGATCACCAGGACCTAATATTCTTAGGAGACCTGAGCCAGAATAGCTGTCTCAGAATTAGTTGAACATATAGCAATTGCTGGGAGAGCAGTAGAATTTCCAGTGCCTGTTTCTTGTCAAAAAAAAGATATAAAAGCCAAACTGTAACCTAATCTATTGTGGCAGTTCTATGACTTTTCCCCAGGGCATGCCCCATAAGACCAAAGCCATTTCAGTAAGTCTGTGATTTCACAGTTACCTTTTCCAGCCTGCAAATGCTGACTCGGGGACTTGTTTCCCATTAATCTTTTGTCTACCAAATGGTATGTGGATACTTATTTCATAATGGTCACTATACATGGAGAAAAAAGTCTGTCTACCATTTCTTACTGTTAATACTGTGTAACAGCCATAATTTTTTTCAATGTCTCGGTGACCCAGTGGATTAGTGCACTTAAAGCCTTTTACTTCTGGAGATCTGGGTTTAAATAATTTGTTTGAGTCGACAAGGTAAATTTGTTGGCCTAACATATTTCTTACCAGATATTCATATACAGCAACAATCATTCAATAGTTTGTCATGATTGATAATCTTCAGTAAAGCATTTTTACATCTAAAGCAACAAGATAGATAGATACAACTGAAACTCCAGTTTGAGCACAGTAGCTACTCAAAGGGAGGAAGGTGGAATAAAAAAAGGATAGAAACGTTTTCTAATGCACATATATTTTACTCCAATTAATTACATTTCATTAGAAGGTCTCACCTTTGCAGTCTTTTTCCTGTTAAAAATCCCATAGACAAAAGAAAAATTTTACCTGGAGATGATTTGTTTGACTGGCTCTCTAGTTTTTGTGACTTGTGGTCAAAGTGAAAGATATTATCATATTTGATCAGCCATTATAATCTCAGTAACACTCTAACTAAACGTCCATGAGGCACAATTATCGGAAAGCCACACCAAATATGCGTTTTGTGAGAATAACACCCCCAAAAAAGTTTTTAAAAATATGGGTATTTGCAATTTGGAGGCATAAGCTCTAAACATAAGATTGCTATTGCATCTTAATTCTCTGGGTAAAACACGTGAAGGAGACATCAACTAAACGACACATTTTATGGTCACAACCAATAGTAGTAGAGTTTAACTACATGATTTGTGCCTGCAACCAGGTATTTGGACATCTAAATACCCATTTATTTGTACCTGTAATTGACTGCCAGTGCAAAATTAGAGGTTGCATTTAAAAATGTGGCCCATGATGAAAAACAGAAGGATGCCAAATAAAGAAAGATGCTCTATGCTGAAGTGCCAAAGTAGTCTAAAATGATTATATTGTTTGAGTATGACACCAGGCAAACAACATCTGCCAATCTCATAGTACAAGCAAAAACAATTTATTAAATGAAAATGGAAATGGTAACTGAAGAACACGGAAAGAATGAGATTCACCAAAATAATCTTTTGTAAATAATAATCAGAACAGCTTATTTACATTCTTTGCATACTTTGCAGATTAACGCTTTATGGATGTGAAATAGTAGTGAGAGTTATGTTGTATGTATGCAAGTAAAAAGTAAAAATACTGGGACAATTTAAAAAACTTAAACATCTAAAAATGTGGAAAAGTGATTTGTGGGGCTTCATTATTATGCAACTATTTTCCATTTAGAATTCGAAAAAACCTGACCACTTTCCTGGAATTTAAAATTCCATTCTCATTTTACTAAATTTTATTGTCAGGTATGCAGGGCCTGGGCTGTTTTTCTTTTTTTCTTCATGTTTTGGTATTTTCTTGGAAGAATTTTGAGAATAACTTCAGCAAAAAGGAATTATTTTAACACATATGAAAAAATAATCTCCATTTTCAGTATCAATGTTTAATATACATCTCGTTTGGGTTTCTTTTCTTGTAGTTTTGCCCACACCAAAATTTCACAGTGAAAACCTGTCATTTTGATTATAGCATCTTTCTTTTATTTGTTTGTTTTTAAATATATACCAAGATTACAAAAAATACAGATGTTCAGCTGTACAAGCCTAGTAAATAGTCTGTACAGATGTATCTATAATATTTATGGACAAGGTCAAATTAAGAAAACAGCTCCATGTATGAAATTTCATTGGTGTGAATGTAGTGAAAGAACTGACAGAAAACGGAAAAATTAAGAAACTCCTTTCTATGTAATGGATGTTTTTGTAACAAGTTAAGATTGTTATGAAGTATTTTTTTGATATTTTTTTCCCCCTGGTGAGTAGCTCCAGCGAGGACGCACCAGAGCATGGGGAAACAAAATATCCAGCAGCTTCATTCGTGAATGGCCAGGGAGCCTCAATTCCTCATCAGGATTTATTCAGGAGATGGCAGCACTGCTGGCATGAGCAGGGGACTCAGGGGGCACCTGAGCAGGTAAAACACCACCCTTGGGAGCACGAGCGACCAGGAGCATGGCACAGTGGTTCACACAGACAGGTGAGCGAGATGAGGAGCACTCACCTCAGGGCCAGGGCCCAGTCTAGGAGGTCTACACTGACTACCCTGGCAGTGGCCTGTCACCACCCAGATGGAGCTGATGACAGGGGAGGCTTCAGTGCAGACCTTAGGGTGTAGAAAGTGCCTCCACTGGTCTCTGGAGGCAAGGGTGCACAATGGACAGGGCTGCACTTGGTGCACCCTGGTGGAGGTCCTCCTGCAGCAGGGAGCTGAACTGCAGGAGACTATTAATGTTGATTACATTAAGTTACATGGTTCGGTTGATATGCTGGAGGGAAGGGATGTCGTCCAGAGGGATCTTGACATGCTTGAGAGGTGGCCAATGCCAACTTCATTAATTTCAAGCCAACTGAAAGGTCCTACACCTTGGCTGGGGCACTCACAGGCACAGCTACAGGCTGGGCAGAGAAGACTTGGGGTGGTGGTTGATGAGAAGCTTGACATGAGCAGGCAGTGTGCGCTTGCAGCCCAGAAACCAACCGTATCCTGGGCTGCATCAAAAGAAGCATGACCAGCAGGTCAAAGGAGGTGATCCTGTCCCTCTACTCTGCTCTCGTGCGACCTCACTTGGAGTATTGTGTCCAGTTCTGGTGTCGTCTACATAAAAAGGACATGGAGCTGTTGGAGCAAGTCCAGAGGAGGGTTATGAGAATGATAAGGGGGCTGGAGCACCTGCCGTATGAAGACAGGCTGAGAAAGTTGGGGCTATTCAGCCTGGAGAAGAGAAGACTGAGTGGAGACCTCATAGCAGCATTCCAACATCTGAAGGGGGCCTACAAGGATGCTGAGGAGGGACTCCTCATCAGCGACTGTATCAATAGGGCAAGGGGAAATGAGTTTAAAGAGGGGAAGTTTAGGTTAGGTATAAGGAAGAAGTTCTTTACTGTGAGGGTGGTGAGGCACTGGAACAGGTTACCCAAAGAAGCAGTGAATGCACCATCCCTGCAAGTGTTCAAGGCCAGGCTGGATGGAATCTTGGGCAACATGGTCTAGTGTGGGGCATCCCTGCCCATGGTGAAGGGGTTAGAACTAGATGATCTTAAGTTCCTTTCAAACTCAAACCATTCTATGATTTAATTATGAAAAATTATGTGGTGTTTTTGTCTTTTATATTCTAAGCCCTTCTTGTCATAGGGTAAATATGGTAAGAATTGGACAGATAGACTAACTGAAGATGACAACAGGGGAAAGGACAAAGGAAAAAGTCTGTTGTAATTTAATTTTAAAAGGTACCATCATTTATTTTCAGTTGGCATTCAATTTTCAATACACTCATTTTAAAATGCATTACTGTTTAGTTTTGAATGTTATGGTAATTTGGGAATTGACTTAGCTTTTCTCAGAATTACAAATATGAGGCATATTAATGAACATGAGTTTCAGATGACAAATGGTGCTTGAATTTTCCATGTCTTTTAATTCATTTTTGATTAGAACATGGATGTTTTCTGAAATATAGATGACATTTGCCAGCCAAAATGGTCATCTGATTTCAACATATAATATGATGCTTCAGTGACGTTTGAACTTTGGAGTGATTTAAAATTCATTGGTAATAGTCCTATAAAGGCCGTGTTGCCTGGCTCAGAATGCAATAAACTGCAGGATAGTATCTTCTTTGCAAGCACACTGAACCTTCATTCTATTTCATTTATGGCTTTTTTTTTTTTTTTTTTTTAACAAATGCTATGCTAACCTGTGTATTCCAGTCGAGCTTCATCGTGCTTACATTGTCAGAAGCAGGTGCTGATGCATGAGGATTTTTACTAAGGGAAGGAAAGTGAGTGGCATAAACTGGATTGTATTTGTTTGGAACACAATAGAAATGTACTTATGCCTACCCATTACCAAACTACTGCATGCAGATTAAAATGAATTCTGGGGAAGATAAATTCATTTTCTTACATATTTGCAAACCCAAGATTATGTTTATAATAACCAGTCTGGATCAGTTAACATAAAATGATTGAAAACAAAACATTAAAAAAATGCATTTTTCATGTTCAATTTTTCTTCCTACTCAGCTCAGGAAAGATTGCAATTAAAAGCATTTTCAAGATTCCCAATGCTTCTGGAATGCATAAATAAAGATGGTGGGAGGCCTTCATTGATCCCTTGTTGTTTTGGGTTTTTTTCCAAGAAGTACAAAAGCCAAGTTCTAGACATATGCACAAAGTGAAATTTACCAGTTACGTTATCTTAAAAAATGGTTTTTTGTACTGTTGTTCATCAATTGTTTTTAAATATAGCTGCTTCACTTCTCCACTCTGAATACTCAAATTACCTTGTTACTTGGAGTCCCAGATGATGTTCTGTGACTGCTTCCTGCTTAAATCTTCACATGAATCCTGTGCTTGCCTATGCATAACGGTAAAAATACTCATTACTCTTCACAAGATCCCTAACTTTTCCAGGAAGATGCAACTTTAAATGCATGCATCAGGGTGCTGCAAAAGAAGAGCTGCTCCTCAAGAGTGAACAAGCTAGGAACTGTGAAGTTGGCTCCACCTGGGGCTGTCCCCTCACCAACAGGAGCCTGTGCCACATGGGCTGAACACAGCAGCAGAGCCAGGTGCTGGTAATGGTGTCCAGCAACAGGAAGAGACAAGCAAGCAATGGACCAGGTCCAGGGTCCTTCCATAGAAATCCAGCCTGGAGGAAAAGTAGACATGGCTAGAGATGAGGCTGAAGACAAGGCTACAGCATGAGGTCTAAGTCCATACAGGAGACAGAGCAAGAGACGGTGTTGCATGCGGCCTTTATTCAAGGGGCCCAAGAGGAAACCTGCTTACAACACGACCAACGTCTATCTATCATGCAGGGCCAGAGACAGGGCTGGTGACCCATATCCAAAATAGAACACAGGCAGTGACTCACCTTGCTTCTCCTTGCACTCTCAAAGTGTTGTATTCAGCAGATAGCCCACCAGATTCTGATATCTCACTTATTACGGAAAATTTGCTCCACACATTTTTAATACTTAAAGTTTTTGTTACATCGATATTAATATTTGAAGATATCTCTATTTGCACATCTTTCTATAAAATTGTTCAATACATATTACGATTTGGGAACATTTTCCTTGGAGGCATAAATGCAAAATGGCTCATAAACTCAAATCATTCACTGACAATTGGATAGGAAATTATAGAAGCTTCCACTATTCCCTCGTCAGTTATTTTACCCAATGACATCTGTGTACCTTTTGGAAGTTATTATGCCTCTTTTATTCTTTGAGAAAATCTTTATTAATGCTTTCTGAGGACTTCTTCATAGGCAGGAATTAATGGCAACCTGAGATAAAAGAAGACACAAAGTATATACATGCCAATTCCAAGAAGATTGTGGGTTCCGGCAATGGTTTGCTATTACTTTTGCTGTATATTTCATGTTTTTCCATTGATTCAGCAGTGGTATTACATGAATATTTAATAATGTGTACAGTGTGTTTTTTTTAACTTTTTAATCTTACTGATAGCCGTGCAATGAAAACTGAGAACAGACTAGCAGTAGTTCAGTTTGTACTGAATCATTGAATACTTATCCAAAGATCATTGAAAACCATGAAAGGTTTTCTTGGGTATTGAACAGTGCCTCTTGACATTCAAGGCTGCTAGCTGATGGCAGATGCAAGATGGCAAAGTTGCTTACAGGAAAGAAAACATTTCCACCCACCAATGCTTATGGAAAATTTCTCATTAACTGAAGTTGATAGTTTCGTATGTACACTGAACAGGAACAGGAAACTATATATTGTCTGTTCAGATAAAGTCTTTAGTATTACTGACTTGCTGTGAAACAAACTCAGGTGAGTATGAAATTTGTTTAGGACTGCAGCATACAATGAAATTTAATTCACCTTAATCACTTGTAAATGCTCTGTTGACTCTGATTATTTTTAAGGAATTATTTATGTGAGTTCCCTATATTTGATACCACAAGAAGCAAATAAGCAAACTGGAAGTTCTCCATAATATGATGTACT
Source organism: Nestor notabilis (assembly GCF_000696875.1). Lineage (NCBI taxonomy): Eukaryota > Metazoa > Chordata > Aves > Psittaciformes > Psittacidae > Nestor > Nestor notabilis. The sequence continues at coordinate 37,434 of NW_009920413.1, read as the reverse complement.
GTACTGAGAGTCTGAGAAAAAGATACTGAATAATTACACTGAAAGCATTTTAGTAGATGTCATTAATTTCACTTTGCTTCTACTGAAGTCAACATACAGAATATTTTACAGCTTGGCAGACTGTAAAATTTTATATAGTTGACATATTTCTCTACATCAAAGCATCAAAGAACTACAGATTTCTGTGGTAAAGAGGAGTAGTGCAAGTGATGAGGAGCCAGCAACACCTCTTCTCAGCTGAGGTTTCTGCTGTGGAAGACTAAGTTGAAGAACCAAAATTTAAATGCCTGATAATGCAGAAGGTATGAAGCACATCCAAGTCCACAGAAGGGCTTAGTCTACTAGGTATCATCATTTATGCATGATACAGAGGATCCTCACTGTGCTAAACACAGACCACAGCAGCTATAGATGCTTCCATTCACAACCACAGGTTGTGATGTGAACTTCACCTGCATGAATCTAACCTCAGCTGATTTTCTCCTAGGATTGAGACCCCAAAAACTGTCTCTCTCAGACACATATCTCTCTTCAAGAAGAATGCCTCAGCCATCAAGATACAAGCTATACTGTGGACAAATATCTGTTTGATTTAGTATTATTCTACAGAGGTGGTCAGAGTAGTTGTACAGACAAAAACATGAGACAAATATAAGGTTACTTTTTCTGTCATACAATAATTTCATTTGAAGCCTCTTCTTTCTTGTACTATGAATAATTACTCCATGTGCCACCCACAATTACAGACTACTAATATATTCACCTGAGCTGTCTCTTTTCCAGGTTAAACAGTCTCAGGCTATCTCACAGCTAAAATAATTTCTGTGATTATTGTCTTTATTCCTATCTGTATCTTTCCTAACTGTACCACATAATTTCTGGCACTGAACAACTGGGATTTTCCTGTATTAAAATGCAGGTGTACCACAGAGGAATAAATTACAAATATTTGTCTCTTATTCCTTTCCTACCAACCCTTAAGGTTCAGATTTTTGATTGTTGGATTTTTTTAATCACTATTGAATTTTGTGTTTCCATAGAATTATGTATTATAGCTCCAGATGCTATCTCCTAAACTGTAATACTTTGTTCTGAACAAGCTTCTAAATAACTCCCCACAATATTTTCAGGTACAAGTGTTTGTATATGTAAATCTTGCAGGTTAGTTGTTAAATTTGTAAATTACCTAATTTTGTTGCAATGTCAGTTTGTGATTACACAAGCGGTTGTGGTTAGATTAACTATATTGTGATCACACTTTTAAGGGCCCTAGATCTGATTCTCACTGGCCTCAAAATGCCTTTTGATCAAACTGGTACCCACTCTAAAACTAAAGCATGATTTTAATGTGTTTTACTTTAGACAATATTCACATTCAGATTGAAACTCCTTCTAGAACAAGCCAAAGGGCTTTCATTTGCACAGGGTAGCTATAGCTAGAGAGATGTGTAAAAATGTACCCACTCATATGCCAGGTGACCCACACTCAGCTTTCCATGACTACAAAACAGCTTTGTGTTGGCTCTGGACTTTTTAATACCTGCTGCATACATGCCCAGCTATTCTGTATTTATTTCCTCTTTACAATTAACAGGAGTTATAATTTAGAATCAAATTAAAATGAGTTGTAATTTAGGTTGAAATTGGTAGGACCGTCATGTTGATGAGAAACTGCATCATGAAAGTCTGCACGGTGACTAACTATATATTATAAAACCTTCACATATTAAAAAGATAAATTAATTAAATATTTTTTTGTTGCTTCGGGTAAGCAAAATGCTTCTAGCATATTATGTCGCTGTATGATGCTGTCATGGTTTAAGCCCATCTGGTAACTCGGAACCATGCAGCTGCTTGCTCAGTCCCCCCTTTCTTCCTCCCCCCGCTCCTGGAGGGATGGGGAGGAGAGTTGGAAGAATGTAACTCCCACAAGTTGAGATAAGAACAGTCCAGTAACTAAGGTATAATACAAAACCACTACTGCTACCAATAATAACAATAAAAAGGGAAATAAACAGGGAAGAGGATACAACCACTCACCACCTGCCAACCAATACCCAGCCCGACCCGATCCGTGATCTGGGCCTTCTGGGTAACTCCCCCTGGTTTATATACCGGGCATGACGTGCTGTGGTATGGAATACCCCTTTGGCCAGTTTGGGTCAGTCCTGTCTCTGCTTCCTCCCAGCTTCCCTCTGGCAGAGCATGAGACTGAGAAAGTCCTTGGTTGGAGTAAACATTACTTAGCAACAACTAAAAACATCAGTGTTACCAGCGTTGTTCCCAGGCTGAAAGTCAAAAACACAGCACTGCACCAGCTACTAAGAAGGAGAAAAAATGACTGCTGTAGCTGAACCCAGGACAGATGCAAAAGACTGGTGATACAAATATTTCCGTGAATTTCATTTAAGCCCTCAGAAAAGCCTGTACTGTCATGTACTGAATAAGGAAACAAAATCTTAACCTTCTAAGTTGATGCATTGCCCCATTCTCTCTGAACACTTGTTGAGAAAAAAGAGATATGTCACAGTTTGTTGTGTCTTGATCTCATAATGCTTTACTCATAAACAAAGATATTTTTTAATGTCCGATTTCTGAAAATCAGATTGTATCACTGCCCAGTGCAGCTACAGATCATAGCATACATGTAAATATGTTTTTCATTAGTTTTCCATAGTAAGGACAGACATCCCTCTACAATATCCGTAAGTTTCAAGATCTTTTTCTTTCCCTTTCCCCTTCCATTATCTTCCCTTCCCCATTTATAGCTGTCCCTAAACCCCTCTCCTGAGCTAACAGCAGAGCACAAATGCGATAAAAAAGCATTGCATTGAAGTGTTCACACCTGATAGAAAAAGGATCTTGTGAAAAAATACAAAACATCACTCATATCATAGCAAATACTCTCTCAATACAAAAGCTGTGTACTATAGAAAGAAGGATCTAGAAAAGAAAGACATGGCTATTTTAATCTTTTCATAATATTCAACAACAAAAGGTATATTTTAATTTACTTCAACTAAAAAAATGATACTTTGCATATGGAATTACTGTGAAAATCATGCTGAAGTTGTATGCTGAATGAAATTCAGCCTTACAGATTAATAGAAGTACAGATTGGCTTTTGATTTGCCCCAAGGCACTTCCGTTCTATCTCCTATGTAAAATCAGTTGCTGCTAATTCCTTGATTTGTACTACAGAGCCACCACTTTGGATGATTAAAAATCTTTTATGTTGGAGTACTTACTATTTTTCATTAGACAGTGTGTTAAAGAAAATAGAAGGCTGTCTTTGTTGGAAATAGAAGACCTGGGGGAGTGTTCTGAATTTCTGAGAAACCTTTAGATCTTTGGGGATGGCAGGAAGGGGAAGTTTCCATTTCTTTTATTGTTGTGATGTGAAATTCTTTGGAGTTTTTCTTCCTGAAAACATGTTTTTTAATGAAGCTTTTTTGAGTTTGTCACACTCAGTTCTTTAATCAAATAGATGCAACAACAAAGCACACATATTCAAAATTCAGAAAGAATGATGAGTCACAGGTTTGCAAAGTAGGAAAACAGAAATTAAGGTTCTTAGGTATGCCCAAGAATTCAGGTTCAGCAATTAGAAGTGAGTTTCTGTATAGGAGCTCTTAGAGCAAGTTATATTTTATTGTAAGTTCAGCTCAGCATTACCGCTGTTCAACTGCAGGATTTTAGGGCACCTTGGCTGCTCCTCAGACATCACATAGAACAAGCAGTGCAGACACTGGGAGAAGATGACATAATTTCAAAGTTCTTTGGTGTGCTGTGTTTGATCCCACAAACTGAGGCTATAGCTAGACTGTGGACCAGCTGCTCTGTCAGCTGCACTGTCAGTCATTCCCATGAGAGCTCTGCAACACACTGCAGCTCCCATAGGACCTGTACTTCCAGTTTCCTTCTCATGGAAACAATGGTTTGAGGAAGAAGAGGAGCAGAAGAAACTGCTCGTGTCTTGTCCTACAGTAAGTCAATATATATCTGGGATTTTTACTTCGCCAAAAAGCAGGGGAGACATTCCAGACTGAGTAGTTTGGACACAGCTTTGGAGAGCTTTCGACAACAGCCTGAGTGACAGCACACTCCTGTGATCACTGCCAAGGTCCATCACTGCATAATTGCCCGCACTGCTTTATGTTGCACTCAAAATCAGCTCTGACCTTTTTACTTTGAGTCCTACCACATATGTTGTGAAATAGTCTTGGAAGCAGTTTTATAGCTATCTTCCTCAATTCCTTCTCCAGATGATCCTGTAACCAGGAGCTTGAGAAAAAGCATTAAAGACACTGCAAGTATAAGGCAATAAATTATTTCACTTCAGTGTTTCCTGCAAACATAGCCTCTTTTCTCAACCATAGATTACAGTGCTCTGCATTTAAACAGTGCAGGCACCCTAACTACAATATTTGTCCACAGAATGGAAGAACAACTGAGCTAAGTTCTGTGCGATAGTAGATTAGGAAAAATTAACCCAGTGATGTCATACTACAAATATCTCTGATGACATAATTTTAAATAACTTCTGGTGTCACTTCTTCTCCCTCCTCACTAAGAACAGGCAGCTCTCCAACATGATGGTGGTAAACAGGGTAGTACAGTATATTGGGTTGATAATAGCAGGGGTTTAATTCTGTTTCAGAGCATGGATCCTATGCATTTTTTTCCATCTAAAACAAACTTAAAACTTCTGTCAATGACCATACCTTTTAAATTACTAGACCCAGTGTTCTTCCCACAAAGTTGGAAAGGCTAACAAAGACCACCCAGTGAAATAAATAAATAGATAGATAATTAATTAATTAATTAATCTTAATTTGTGAAAAGTTAAGAAGATTTTTGTATCCTGTATTCTTGAGACTGGATTTTCTATCCTCTGGCT
>NW_009920413.1:0-32514 GCF_000696875.1 Nestor notabilis | reverse complement strand
TCCTGCTGAGACTTCCTTGTAATGTTATCTGTCCCCTACCTTTCAACAACAACAAAGCCGTATAAAAATGTGTCCTTTGGCAAGAGGAAAGAATTCCTGCGTATACATCATTAGAAAAAAGGCAGTTATGAACATTGTGACAGTTGCCCTCTGCACACACCCTACGTGTACTTCATGGGCTCCTAAATTCTACTTATCATTGATACAGTGCCTCATTCACCCACACTGCTGGAATACAAATAAGATCTCTAGAGTTGAAGGAAAAGGTTAATATGCAACGCATAATATATACCAGAATTTCAGATTACAGAAAATACCAGTTATGCTAGTAAGGTGGAACACAAATCAAATTTCTGAGAAAATGCCTGTTGTTTGAAGACAAAGAAGCTGATTTGTCAAGAACAGAAAAGGTTAAATCACAGTGCAAGGACTGAAAGCAATGTTCAGGGCTACAAATATTATGAGCAAAAGATACCAAGACAGTACCTAAAAGGAAGATGAAAGTGAAAGAAACTACTTAAAAGATAGGTAAATACATTTAAGACTTTCTGTTAACGTATTATAATAATTTGCTTTAAGCATGTAAAGAAACTTTTAGTGAGATTTAAAGAAAAAAGACTTTCCCAACTACTTTTTATTATTCAAATACTGGTCAGACTAAGGCTTTAAAATTTTGTTGTTGTTATTGCTAAAAATGTGGTAACTTTAGAATTCTTCCACACATTTTGGGGAATGGAAACTGAAGTTTCAAGATTAAAACTATAATGATAGTCAGCTATAAACACAGTGAGTGAAACAGAATGAAAAGAAGCTTGCTGTAAGGAAGCCCTGTTACAAACTTGAACTCTGGTTGAAATAATATGTTATTTCTCTAAAAAAAACCCCACTGTTTCCTTCATCACTGTAGTTCAGAAATCAAAGCTCTAGAAAAACCCCCAGAGACTTTCAGACTCTAGCAGTCTGGTAAAATCTTTTATTGAATCTTGACCAGCTGTTAGCCTCACAGACACTCAGTTTTCTTATAGTAATTCATGTTCTTCCATTCATATCTCCAGATATTTGGTGAGGAAAGTCATTTATGAAAAAAAGTCTCTTGTTTCCTACTGTACACCAGAAGAAAACTCCAACCACTCAAATTTGAAAATTGGAATGAATAAAATACTTGAGAATCTATGTATTTATTAATTCAACTTTTTGGTGCCTTCATTTTCAGTGTATAGCCCCCAGGGAAGCACAGAGCTGAGCGTGAAGCATAACGCTGAGCACAAAAGATCACTGTGCCATATGGAAAGAGTCATGGACTTTAGAAGAATTATCCAGAAGAACAAAGTAGAGCTGTTTGGCAAGAAGCACAGCAATATAACTGACCCTAACCCATTTCTGAAAGTCATGCACCTACAGCATAGTTGAAAGCAATCTAAAACCTGAATCTTTTACAGAGGATCTATATACCTACAGACATTTGCTGTAAGACCTGAAGAGACTTGAGTTGGATCTCCTGGAGGAGATCCTAATTTTCACTCATGTGCTAATAGAACAATTAGAATTTTTGCTCACGATGAAGGAGGAACTGATGCTCGGTGTTTGCTTGATGCTTTAGAGAATGTGAGTCATAGTGTGAGAAGGAGAACAAGGAAGCATTATTATATCTATGTTGCCTGGTAATCACAGTCAGGACTCTAACTTTTGTACCAGTTCTAGAGGGTAAACAAATGGATAAGTGGACTTTAGTGACTAATTAAATTGGACAGATGGTGGATGACTAAATGCGGAGACCAGAGTTGCCAAAACACTATGTTAGGAAACTATAAACCCATGACATTTCTTATTTTGTTTCTTCCCTGTGGAATGAGTCTTAAACACTTTTTTGAACAGTGACCCAGTTTTTATAAATACAGTGGAGAGGTACGTTATGGGAAAAGACATTATAGCCCAGGATTCCTTGAGCTGGCAAAGTCCCTTATACTGCATACTTCAGATTCTTACAGTGTTCTTTATATCATCAGAGAAGTTCCCTACATGTCTATATTTTTATATTGTTTGAGAAAATACTTGCAGTGGTAGCATTAACAGTGCCGCAAATCAGAATGGTATTGTTTTCCAGCAACATTTTTCAAAAGGTCCTGCCCAAATCAAAGTAACAAAGCATAGTACACCTGGAAGCGCATTTTAGAGCTGATTGGCATTTGTTTCTAAATATTTTCTTTGCATTTACTTTATTGTTTAGTGTGCCTCTGTGGTTTGCAGTAAAGGAAAAACAGCAACACTTTTCTCAACATTGCATACTGGTTTCCCCCAAGATCTGCAGCTTTTCCTTTCAGATACATGGCACACCACAGTCATAGGATAGGTTTTATTCATAGAATAAACTTGCCTGCATGTGCATTAAGAGCCAGGCTAATGGCTCTTCTACATGGCGTAATCAGTCTGCTGGAGCTGTTGCAAACACGTAAGATCAATTACACTAGAAAGAGACTTACACTGTAGTCCAAGTTTGTTGGCAAACATTTTGATAATGAGTCATAGGAACAGTAGGGGTGTGAACGAGTCTTTCTTACATCCTTTCGATAGCTTCAACTTTTTGTCAGAGCCTATCATCCAAAGAAAAGGTGTTTGTTTATGTGAAGTCATTTAGCTTGAATGCAAGGGATTGACAGGAGTTTTACACCAGAATGCATGCCATACTCATATGGAAGTTCTTTGGACTTAAAATGAGAGATTTGAGAAAAACTGATTTTTTGTAAGAAAGACTAGTTTCTTTATAATTTTCACAGAAAATTCTACATTGTAGCTAAAAGCTATGGAAAAATTCAAGCGTTGGCTAAACTGGTAGCCAATTTTTTATTACAAAAGTTTACATTTTGATAAATTACTGTTTTCCAGTGGCTTTAAAGGCAAAAACTTCCAGTCGGTTCTACACTGAAGTTACTGCCCTTAATATTAGCAATATGCTTTCTCAGTTACTTTCCTGAGATTTGATTTATTTTGTAGATTGGTTTCAGTTTCGTAGTTTTAAAATAACATTATCTGGTTCTTTTATAGTAGATATGCAGTTGTACCTACTATATAAAAGGCAGAGTAACTCCAACAGATGCAAATAAGCATGACCCCAGTCTACTGCTATCAGAGCTGATGATAGAAACCAGCTCTCGTCCAGGAATCTTGTAGCCATGTTGTAGTGGCACAATACCTAAATTAATACACCTTGCCATGTAGATCAGCTTAGGAACAGGATTATGTCTTCTGGCTAATATGCCTAATACCTGGCTAATGCAAATCATCAGTGGGAGTCTGCATCAGTCTTAGACAGCTGCTTAGTCATCTTCCATGACTACAAACAAGTTTCCATCCTAACTTCCACTTTTTAAGTTCATGGAAGGAAACATTCAGCTTTTAGGATATTTTCTACAATTTTCTCCTTTCAAAAAGACATTTTCTACAATTACTAAGCAAAATCCCTTTTACCTGTTTTAATTCATCTATAATATTTGAAAGAAAGTTCCTTGTGTAAAATTTACAGCTATTACCTTTTTTTAAACTAATTCTAACCAAAGTGACCAAACTTAAAGCTTGGAAAAGGAGATGGACATAATTTTACTTCAGTGATGAGATCCTGGGATGGAATTTACCATTCTTGGACTCTACCAAACAGCTTTTTTCTTTTTTTTTTTTTTTTGAGTAAAATCCATTTATCTGTTCAAGGGTATCTTCAGTGATTTTGCTGTGAATTAATATAGATTTCCCTTTAAATAGTGCTATAACAATAAATTCTGTAAAGCTTCTGTTGAGTAAATACTTACGCTTCATTAAAAAAAACAAAACAAAACAAATCCCAAACAAACAAAAAATAAAACAAAACAAAACAAAACAAAAAACCCTGCAAAAAACCAACTTTGACAATTGTGATTCTTTGAAAAGGACTTTGAGCATATATAACAGAAAAACACTATTTTGTTGTCACTGTAATGGTGTTCAACGTACAGTACAGACCATGCGCACGGTCAAACTGGTAGAGAAAGAACATGACCAGAATAGTCCTTTTCCATGTTCCAGTTGCACTGCACTATCCAAAATTTAAGCATCTCCTCCCAAGTGGAGGCAGCGAAGATCCTGTGCAACCCAAAAGGTGAGGACAAAGCAAGTCAAAGGTCTGTGCAGTACTTGAAAAGTGAGGCTGTCTGGCCCTGGGCTGTGAGCTTTCCCGTTAGAATCCACAGCTCGGGATCCACATCTCAGCAGGGATAACATTCATACAAGTGACTCTTTTTTACAGTGACACCCTCTTGTCTTAAATGTCCTGAAAATTTAGAACTCTGGAAGTCAAGCTATCAACAAAAGGGTTCAGGCCACAGAACAAACATTCTGCCCCAATTTTCCCATCTTCCTCATCAGAAGCTGAAGGAACAGCTATTCCTTTAAACCCTCCATTTTCTGAGGCAGAAGTCACCTTGACCCAGCCTTTCCCCCCAGACCCTTAAAGTCAAAATTTATTTCTGCCTCTAGATAATTTGCTGGATCTGGTGCTGCTTTTTCCCTATGCCATGGTGTTCATTAAAACAGAAAGGAAAAAGGGCTCCTGAGTGGATCTTGCAGGTCCTGGAACAGAAGATTTCTTGATAACTTTTTTTTCTTTTCAAATTTAGGCACCCCTACTGCGTGTGAAGAATCATTTCGGATACAACTTTGGATTTTTTCCCTGGCCATTATATACACATCTATCACCACAGCCGCAGCACCAGAATCCCTGTGGCTGCTGGTGTGTTGCTCTCAGCTGCAGCTGAAGCTACCATGTACCAAGAATAGGATTGGCAACAGGAGGGAAAACAGAGCAGATGTTTTGATTCAGCAGTTGTACCAAATTATCTTTATATTATGGAAGTAAGGCTCCAAGCCTTGTATAATTATGGGCTCTCTTTCAGAGGCAAAATCCCCAGAACTGTGATTCTAAGGTCACAGAAGTGTTACTGTGAGAGTGCACTCAAAATTATGTTTGAGATACACTTTGATAGCTATTATGTGAGGACTCCGAAAGCAGGCTAATAGAGGAGCGAGAAACACACTTTGTCCAGATAAATCCTGGGGGTGATCCTGCTGTAATTATGAATTTCTCTGTTAACAGATGTTCACATTCAGAATCTGCCTGACTGAGTAACAGAAGAGATTAACATTTGCCAACCAGTGACCTTGTTTTTTATATGGCTTTCCACAATTTACCAGCTTCAGAACAGTCAATAGGAGCACTAAATAGGCATAAAAATGAAAACTGAAAGAGTATTTCCATAGTTGCACACTACATCCATTAGATTTTAATTAACTGAAGAGCTGTGTTAAGATCTAGAAGCCTTTTTTCTCCTTTTTTTACACAGGTGGCTGAGACATTGACAGTTTCTTACCTGGTTTTGGAAAGATTCCTGATTTCATGGCAAAGTTTTCCTGAGTTTGTTTAACAAGGTTGTTGACCTGATTGACACAGAGTATAGTCTGAGACAAGTTAACAGTAGAATTGAAGCATATTCATTTTTTTTTCTCCTTACACTGACACTTATTTCAGGTTTGATTGGTAGCAATATTTTGCTTTAAAAAGAGAAATAAGAATCCTTTTGCTTTTATTCAGAAAATAAATGTACTGATTTTTTTCCCCTCTATTTACAATCTATTTTTGAAGGTGCACAAGATCACAGTTTATAACCTTAAAAACTAAGTGTAGCTAATAGGTGATAGGGAATAGAGCGCTATTAACAGGATTAAATATCAAGCTTGGTTAAAGGATATAAGAAAAGGTACATGGGTTATTTGGAGGATTATAAGGCTTGGGGGAATGGTTGCCTTTTTTTATGGTCACCCAGAACTAAATAAGTAGTACTGGTTTTCCACTAGTTACTAAAAAATATGTTGGAATTCTGTGCAGACAAGAAGGTTAGTGGCTGCTATGTAATTCTTTTTCCATCTTTGGATCCTTTCCAGTACACAATTATTATAGCAATTTTTGGGTATTATTTGATCAAAGGAGGGTTTACAAAGGACATAAAGGGGCTCCTTAAGGGAAGTCCACTTTAGGCTGAAATTAAAAAGGAAAAGACACCAATTCAAAATCTGAATTAATATTTAAGTAAGTATCCAGTTTAAACTTGCAAATAAATTACTTGAATCTTAGTGTTTTTTACTCCATGCAAACTCATCTCATTGCATTATCATCCTTCAGATGGTTTGTTTAGCATGTAGGATGACCATCTAGCCCCTATAGAAAAGTCTACAACTGGATATAAACTTAATGGCAAAATATAAGCCTCTCATTTGCTGGTTTCAGTCAAACCCCAGTGATTCTGTTTTGACTACTGAATATCTATTGATCTTTTCTTAGAGAAAGAAGTTTTCTAACACTAGTAATATGACAGCAGTCTGGCACATATAATTCTCTTTATTTACATGAATATTCTCTCTTGTATGCTTTAGTAGATGAAATGTTCAGTAGCACTGACCCAAAGCAAATTATAGGTGTTACTGACATGCAAGCAAGACATTTTCACTCAAACTTCATTAAAGTTTCCAATTCTATCTTGAAGGAAAATATTAAATGTTGTTTAAGTCAATTAAATAGATCACTGGTATGACATGATTTTAATATTTAAAAGTATCTCAAATGTCTCAAGAAGAAAGAGACTCATTGCAAGTGTAGAAAAGTTTCAGGATCTAGACTCAGATTTATTAGTCATCCTTCAATACCTTGAGACCAATTCAATTTGTCAGAGCTGGATATCACTGCCATTTTCCACAGAATCCTGGGTTTTAAATCAAGGCCAACATAGCATCTAACCTTGGAGTGAAAAAGAATTTATAGTATTGCTGGAAGGGCCATGACTCAAAGGGATTTAAATCTTTTGAATAATCCATTCTGGTTTTTTTTCCCCAAGATGTGTAAAAGAGGACATCTGCTACTATGTTTAACAGTAAGTAATAAAATCATATATGCAGCAAGGGTGATCCACACAGCAGAAATAATGTGTGTCTTCAGAATTTATTTTAAATTAGGATTTTACACTAGGGGAATCCTGTGTGGTCATCTAATCTGTTTTATGTGACTTTGAGAGATTTGTTCTCTGCCACATTCCAGCTTGCACTTGGATGTTTTATGAAAAATACTATTAATTTTAGATGAAACACATTAAGGAAGAAGTTACACTATGCCATATTATACCATACTAGATGTATATGAGCACATATATATGTGGTGTATGTGTGCATACATTTCCTACATACGCATGCATCTTTCAGGATTGTACAAGTTCCTACTGTAAGAGTTGTGTTTCAGGTGCTTATAGTTCTGCCAAGATTTAACCAACCATGGTGAAATATGTCATACCAATGAGTGCTTTAGGCTGATCTCCTTTTAGTGAAAAATAGTTAAACCCTATCTCACAACTAAGTAGAAGGACTAGTATACAATTATCCTTATATTGCAAAATTCTGGCACCCCTGTCTTTAACAAGCTTAAGCACTACAAACCTCTGAAGCAGAATTCTGAGGTTCACTGGAGATGTGTCTTTTTCCACCTTTTTAGTAGCTGCCTGAATTTGGCTAAAATTACAAACCCAAACCAGCATAATGCTAAGTAAAATGCCAAGTGAAAATGTTTTATTAGCTCGAATTCTTTAATTTTTTGTGTGGTGAGCATGACCCAACCTAAGGCTGCATGGGACTTCCCCTTCCTTCCAGCTCTGAGCTCCTTCAGCTAGTGTCAGATCTTGGTACCTGGTCTAAAAAGCACAACCAGTAAGATTGTGCCTCAAATGCTCTTGGTGCCCTTCCTGTCTCATCCAAAGCATGTGGAGCATCTGGAAAGAGCCACCTAATTTGAATGGAAAAATGATCTGATGGGGTGCATCCATGGGAAGTTGCTGGGGAAGTAAATTATCATAAGCCTTAGGGGAAGGTATTGAATGGGGAAACTGGGTTTGAGAAACAAGCTGTCCCAGGACCAACAGGGGCTGCTCTCCAGGCAGGGAAACCAGGCAAGGGAGGAGGGGGATGGATGGCCATTTGAGGAATAGGAGGGTGAGACTGAAGGATGAGAAGGAAGGTTTGAAGTAACTGAAGAATTAGGTGAGCAGAAGAAAGTGAGAGATTTGGAAAGGGTTGCTCAGGAGCTGCAGCGAGAAGCCAAGGAGTTGGCTTGGACAAGAGTCATGGTGAGACATTTAAACTGGACGAGTTCAGGAAGAGAAGATGGATAGCCATTTGAGGTCTTTGTAAGAGGCCAGGGTTTGGATGAGAGAGATGTACCAGAAGCTTAAGAGAAATTTAGAGGGAGAATAGGACTACATAGGTGGGATATGTAGAACTGAATGTAGATTGGAGAAAGAAAAATGTGGCTGAAACTTAATTTCTTCATAGTTCTGTATGCTATACAATGCAGTGCACAGAAATATCCAGAGATATCTATATTATCGTTGCTGTATGAAAGACATAAGTTAAAAAAGAGTAGCTGTAAGGCTTTGTATTCTGTGTGTCTCTGTTTTCTCAAGCAAAACATTATATTCCCACATGTACTTACAGTGTGGGCATCTCCTCAACATTTTAGATGCAAAACAGTAATCCCACCCCTTCAAGAGTAACTGATAGTTAAGTGCAAAATCAATTAATTAAACTTTTCTTTTAATCTCTGATAAAAGAATTAGAGAATAAAAGTACTATCTTCTTGGCTGAACTACAAAGCGAAACACCCAAGACGACACTTTAGATGGAGAACATCACACACACTAACTAGGCTGACTTTAGAGAAGTAGTAAGGATTTAGCTTGAAATATTGTAATTTTTTATTCACTTCACTATTTGTACATTAAATGAAGTTATCCAAAGTGTTCCATTCTGTGAGATCAAACCCCCTGATATTAAACCTTGCCATGACATTTGTGGAATATTAGCAATAAAGTAAAGGACTACACAATAAGAAAAAAGAATTTAAAATAAATTGGGGTTTTTGCTTCTCATACTGGCAGGTGGGCAGTTGGAATAGAGGCACTTCCTTAATCTCTTTTTCTTTTTAAAAAAATTAAAGTTTTTGATTACTAGAGAGGACAAAATTTTAAGCAAATTGCACTAGTGATGTTAGTGATTTTAAATAAACAATGTTAATGTTTAAAGGTATATCTACCTTGAGCTTGAATAAATATAGTACTGTATACTGCTAGCTATATCTTACAGACTTATTTTTTCGCAAGTTTATAGGCTTCCTTAAATCAAACAATCAGAATTCTAATAAAAATGAAATATTATTTTGCAGACAAAAGCAAAAATCAACAATAAAAAACCCAGAAAAGTCTAATAGAAGCACTAGAGATTCTTACAAATGTGCTCAAAAAAAAGAGAAACAAAAATGCTACTAAGGTCAAAAGAGTGACATGCTTAGGATTTTTTTATTATTATCTCACAGGAAGAGGAAAGGATTAAACCACTCTGGGGTGACTCAAAACAACGTAAAAAAAACCTGTCCAGATCCTTCAAGGTTCATAAACTGGAAGGCAGGAGTCATTCTAGAGGTCGCAGAATTAATTCCTGCTGTTTCTATGCTTGCTCTGGAATGGAAAAAACAGGCCATATCCATTCCCCAGCTTCTTAGGCAATGCAATGCAGTGATGATCATGCTATTGAAGTCTAAATAGACTTGAAACTATCCTGAAGTTCATAATTTCCTTGGAGTCAAACAGACATTAAGTAGAGTTCCCACATTTCAAAATGTATTCATTCAAAATTTATTTCTCTGTAATGTGTGGTTGAACCTACATTTATTGAATTGAAAAGAACTACTGCATAGATAGCAACAGCTAAAATTCCATACCAAATTGAACAGAATAGTGGTGAAGTCTCAGACATTAAACACTGAATAGAGGCAGGCACCAAAGGCAGTCAATGTTCTCAATTTCCAAATGTGTTAAAAGCAGCATGAGATAACACTTAGAGTAAAATAAGAGTGCTTCACAACATCGGGGGTGCTGATTGGCTGTTGATTTGCAAGGTTGAATTGCATGGCAATCTAAACGCATTTTGATTGTAATATAACTTCAAAATTGCTAAGATTTTAAACACTACTGATTATTCTAAATTATTAAATGAGCTGGAAGCAAATTACCTATGAAGCCAAAATAAGCCTTGATGATTTACATTAGTGGTAACAAAAACATGTTGATACTAGCAAGATTAAGAAATGAATAAGTACTTTGCTTCCAGGACTGAAATTCATGAAAAAGTGAGTAGACGTAGAAGGAGTATTCATGGTTCATAGTATATATATGTATATTATATATATACGTATGTCTATATTATTTTCCTCTGTGGAAGGAAAATTAGGAGTCCTCACATCCTGAAGTTTTCTAACCTTGAGTAGCTTTTCTGTTAGAATACATAATTTGATGCAAAATAATATGACATAATACAGTATAAGTAGATGGACTTGAATCAGATGGACTGAAACAAAATGTTTCTTCTTCTGGAAAAAAAACACCTTTCATCAAAAATACTTCTGGAAAGGGCTAGGAGGTAATTTATAGAGTTGAAATGATTTGCTGCTATCTAAGTATCTAAAGTGTTGTTTAGAAGTTTTCCAACAAAGACAGAAGTAGGTGTCTACAACAGATAAAGTAAAGAACAATTCAAGTTGCATTTTCCGAGATGCTGGAAAAAATATATGTAGCGTAATAGCTTTATTACTGAAGTGGGAAAGCATATTAAGAACTTAAGTTAGCCATAAAACTAGTAAGAAAAATTCGTGGGTTTCTAAATATAGAATATGCCATTCAAATTTTATTTCAAGTCCTCCAACGTTTCCTATGATATAAACTGGCTCCAGAACAAGAAGTTTTGTTTGAATTGATAGTGCTTTAGCAAAGCACTTCAATTTTATGTTTAAATCTCTTTGAAGTTCCATTAACTCAACAAGACTAAGTTTTAAAATTAAATACATGCTGAAGAACTCTTTTTCTAAATCAGCTGTTTTGTTTTCTTTGCAAGGTTGTATAGTTACATAATTCAGAGCTCAGTCACGGATACTGGCTTCAGTAGGCTGCCATAGTTTAACTGCAGCTGTCAACTACGCACCATAGAGCCACTCACTAACTCCACCTCAGTAGGACAGAGGGAAGAGAATTGAAGTGTAAAAGTGAGAAAATTCGTGGGTTGAGATAAGAACGGTTTAAGAATAACAATAAAAATAGTAATAATAACCATCATCATCATCATGAAGAAAAGAAAAATAACAAAAAGAGATAACTAAAACCCAACAAAGACAAGTACTTAGAGTCTTGTTTCTGTGTCCAGAACTACTCTGACTGAGCAGTCAGTGGACTTCACTGCCATCCCTTCCCTCTGGTCAGAATTCAGAAACCAATCATTCATTCAACTTAGAACAAACTGCAGGTTGTTACTCAGAAAACAGTTGATGATATTAGTAAAAGGGCCTAACACCTGTGCAAACAATTATCAAGTTTATTATCAGCCACTCCTTATTTGACTCTAGGTTGCTTTGAAGTGCAGCTCTAACTTGTCAACTCTCCCCCCTAGCCAAAAGGAAAACCCCAGTCAAGTTGTATTCCAAGTATTCTAAGTATCTAAATGTAAGTAATACAGTGCTCGGCCTTAAGACTTTCATGTAATTTCTTGATTTAACACTGAAATAAGAATGCCTATTATATCATTTCTTCATTTAACCCTGAAATAATAATGCCTATCAATAGTCTTCCAGATCTTTAGAAAAATGTAAGCTTTTATAAGCTGTGAGTAGTTCCCTTAGAGCCTGTAGTGCTTGTATATACAAGCATATGAAATATTTTGCAAAGTACAAATATATTTCTATGCATTTTCATTGATTGATAGAAACACAGTGGATAACACATTATTGACTTTAATATTGTTTACCATAGCTTCTACTGAATCAACATTAGACAACTTTATAGATGGAAATATTTTCCCTTTGTTTTCTTCAGTAAGAGAGGATGATAAAAACTTGGTCAATATAAAAGGAAAAATATATGCATATATATCTATGTTTAAAATACTTTTTCTTTCAACCTAAATGTAGCATAAATTATGCAAAACTAAGAAAATGCATGAATGTATGCATATATGTTTGTACCATATAGCACTTCAAAATTAATTCATGCTAGGCAAAAGTCTTCACATTTAGCTATTTAGTGCTTGAATGACATTTAAATCTGGGTATCTTTCCAACTTCAGTGAACATTTCTTCACACTGGTTTTTGGTTTGTTTTTTTTTTTTTTTTTTGTCTTGCTTTAAAATGACAGGAATCTTTCCATTCTTCACTGAGCTATGTTATCAAATATGTTTTATTAAAGACAGAGCAAATATGAAACCACCTCATTTCAAAGGATCTGGAACACAATTTTCTTAATACGTGAAGTAGCATGCAGACAGTAACTTGCATGGTGCTTTTAACTGTGCAACAAAGATGGTAAAAGTATTAGCAATTCCTCTTAACATGTGTGGAGATTTAACTTTAAGAATTGTCTTGTATCTTGAAAACCTACAGATTGAAGCTTCATGTCAAAATTATACAACACAGATTTTTGTGTTGCAGGGTACGAATTATTGATTTGCAGCTGAATTATCCAAGTCACTCATTGGTAGTGTAATTATGCAGCCTCCAAAAAGCTGAAACCAATACAAAATTCTAAAACGAAAGTGCCAGGTATTTAAAACTGAGTTGTTTAGTGAAATTATAATCTTGTGTGCATGTGGAAAAATCAGTAGTGTTTCAAACCTGAAATAACAAAGTATTGATAAAAATAAGACCTGATTCACAGCTTGGAACAAAGCTTATATTTAATCGATAGCAGCATTTAATTTTCAAAACTTCCATAGATTAGTAAATCCGAAAAAGCTTATGACATAGCTTATGGAAAATGATACCTAGAGAGAGTGTAATCCATACCACCTACACTAAAAAAAAAACAACAAAAAAACCCAGAAAAAAAAACAGGTGGCTTACATGCTTTTTTAAATTCTAAGTTTAATGCTTTTTTCAAATATTGAGAATGCAGTTGTATTCTGATGCTCAAGAATTTTCATGCATATGGTGACTTTCCTGGCAGTATTCAAGGCAGACAGGCACCTAAATCCTAGTCAACTGAGATGAGCATTTAACCTTTGGCTTGAAGCACTCATTTTCCTTCAAATTTGCAGGCATGGATATTGAGTTCAGAACTATAAAAAAGGGCCGAGGACGTATCTCCCAGTAACTAGACATTTTACAAAGTTCAATTTTATATTGAAACTTCATGACTTCAACTCATCTCTCAATGTTTTAATTTATAATATAAGCTTCACTAAAGGAGTTTGAGACTACCACCAAAGCACAGAAAACCAGCTCAGTTTCCCCCAGTTTTTCACAGACTTCCCTTGTTTTGTTCAGGTTAACTATTTGCTAAAATTCTCCTTTCTTTTTATCCAAGTACTTGCTTTATTTCATCCCCTTTTCCCTTGCACGGTTTTATTTTTTTTCCACATCCTTGCACTCCTATTTGTGTGCATTCTTTCAAAATTATTCTCAATATTTCAATTCCTGTGTGCTTGAATACACTTTATTATTATTATCTTAAAAGTAATGATCTCTATCATGTTTTGATGGAAGCAATGAAACTGAAAATAATTTCAGAATTCTATTGCAGTCTCTTCTGCAAGTGAGATCCCACAAACACCCCTTTGTGGTTGAGAAAGCCTTCCAGATTACAGAGATGGCTGAAGAGAATTGAAACTTTGCATGCTTTTCCCATATTGTTTCTGTTTTACAGTAATTGTCTCTGATAAACTAGGAGGAGGTGCTGACTCTCTTGAGGGACAAGATGCTTTTCAGAGGGATCTAGATAGACTGGAGCATTGGGCTGTGATTAATGGGATGAAATTTAAGAAATGCAAATGCCAAATTCTTCATCTAGAATTGAGTAATGCTGGGTACAAATATAAACTGGGAGACCGTTTATATACAGGGGAAGCAGCCCTGCAGGAAGGGATCTGGGGGTGCTGGTTGGCAGCAGGGTCAGTGTGTGCCCTGACAGCCAAGAGGGCAGATTGCATCCTGGGGTGCATCACACACAGTATAACCAGCTGGTCATAAGAGATTTTGATCCTGCTGCGTTCAGCACTGGTGTGGCCTTACACTGTTCTGTGCACAGTTCTGGGCCCCACAGTTTAAGAAGGATGTGAAGGTGCTTGACTGCTTCCAGAGAAAGGCAACAAAGCTGGTGACAGGGCTGGAAGGCATGTCCTGTGAGGAGTGGCTGAGGATACCGTGTTTGTCTAGTTTGGAGAAAAGGAGGCTGAGGGGTGACCTCGTTGCTCTCTACAGGTTCCTGAAGGGGGCAAATGGAGAATGGTTCAAAGCTGTGCCAGGGGAGGTTTAGAATGGACATTAGGAAGTATTTCTTTACAAAGAAATTGGTCAAAGACTGGAACAGACTTCCTAGACAAGATGGCCCAGCACACTTGGCCAAAACCTTGACACAGAAAAGGACTCTTAAACATCTTGCAGGTAGAAAACTGCTGCTTACGGTTCCTGCTTTTTTTTCCTGCTGAATGCTGTGCCCAGAAAGAGCTGTGAGATTCTGCTACTGAGACAAAAGATCCAGACTCCAAGCATTGCAGATTTTTAAGGTTTAGAAGACCAGTAAAAGTCTTGCAAGAGTATCTATATCCCTGTAGAACAGTAATTACTCAAAAAGGCAAGGTGTTGCTTGCCACACTGGTAAGAACAAACACCTGCCCTCTGCTCTGCCTTCAGCAGATCCCCTGCCTCTCCCAGAGGTGGTGTTTACCCACTTAGAATACTCACTCCCTCTCACAAAAAGAGGCCTACAGAATGGTGCCTAGAACTGTTATTTTTGTCCCCTGAACTACCTTAAGGAACAGTATTGTTTTCTTTTTTCCCCAAAAAATTGGGGTAAAATTAAAAAAAAAGGATAACCATTTAGAGAAAGAAAGGAATTTTGAATTGTTCACATATTATTAGACAGATATTTTTCATGATAGCTTTGTGAATGGCATCTCATTTCAAAGATGATATATCTGTT
Organism: Nestor notabilis; assembly: GCF_000696875.1. Taxonomy (NCBI): domain Eukaryota; kingdom Metazoa; phylum Chordata; class Aves; order Psittaciformes; family Psittacidae; genus Nestor; species Nestor notabilis. Next base: position 17,439 of record NW_009920413.1, on the reverse strand, counting down.
TAAACAGATCTATTTGCCTGTGAGGAGAGAAAAAGCACCTACTATTTGCCATACAAGATAAGAAAGTATCTTGCCTTTGACAGTAACTAATAGCAGAAGTCTAAGAGAAAGGGAAAAGTTCTGGTGACTGCCTCCAGCCAAGCATTTAATGCTGCAGACTGGGGTAAAAAGGTGGAAGGAAATGTGTCTCCTGACCTTTGCAGAAATCAACACTCATGTCAACACACTGAAATATGAGAAATGCAGTATCAGTGACAACTGTTAATAATGTGAATGCTTGATTTTTTTCAGTCTGATGGTGAAAATGAAACTTCAAATAATAAATTATTATTTTTGCCCAAATGATTTTTTTTTTTTTCCTCGTATTGTTACACTTTATTTGAAAAACAAAAAACTCCCAAAGGAATGTCTTGGAGCAATGAAAAGCTTCAACTTCTAGGAAAATAGCCTTTCCTTTTTTAACTATTCAAAAATCATAAATATGTGTGACTTCTTGGAAGCTACAGCAATTCTGACATTTCTCCAAATTAATATGTTCAGTGTAGTTTATGAAACAGAGACTCATCTGAATACTTTGTTGTTTATTGGAAAATTAATTCAAGGTAGTGTTGCATGTTTGAAAAGAGAAAACTGGATAAAATAAAGGATTTCCTAGAGTTTGGCTTTATTCATTGAAAGGAACTCTTCTTCTTTCTGTTTTTCAAGAGCTTCATTTTTCTCTCATACTCTCTGTCCTATCAGGGAAATAAAGTAAGTGTAAATTTGAGGAGAGAAAAGTCCATTCAATTTCAAAAATCCAAAACTTTATTCCTTTAGAATACAATTCAAAGTGAACAGATAAGTTTCCTGTTGAATTCTCTTGTAGTAAAGGCTCACAAAATATTTTTAAGGGATGTTAAAAATGGAAAATCTTATCAGTTAGTAGAAACAAACTTATAAAGCTGAACTTGAAAATTAAAGAGAGAGATCGATTCTCGAAATGTGTGTGTCCAGATATATGCTACTAATACGTATTTTTTCCTTTTTCTAAGACTTTAAAAGAATGGCTTATAATGTGTAAGTAAACACCTGAAAGCCACTTGAAAAAGGCTTTATTGTAGAAGTCTGAAAAAGCTTTTATAACTTTTTCCAACATAACCATATGCTTGAAAAGTCACTTTCATTCAGCACATCAAACATGCATTCCTTGTGATACCTTGCAAACTAAGTTATTTACACTATGCAAATACATATTTGCTTCATATTTCTGAAGTTACAGACAAGAAAACTTTCCTGCATGTATAATTGCCTGAGAGAAGACACTATCTCGCTGTGTTTAAATAAGAAATAATTGCATGTAATAAATCTCCAGTCTTTCTTAACTGAGTAATAAAAAATACTTGTGGTGTGAGTTAACAAAGAGTGATAATATGTAATTGATTAGTTTTAGCCTCACTTCACAGCTGCAAGTGTGGGACCTTACACAAGGAAGATGACCTGGGGTTTCAGATGGTGAAGACAGCTGAATATTCAGATATCTATTTAAACACTAGTTAACTTTTTCCCTTCTAATTTTTTTGGCCAGAGGAAAAGAAGACAGGAGGAAAAAAAAATTATTCTGTGTGGTTTGATGATATTTAGGTATTTAGTACAAAATTTTCATTAATTGCCAATAAACTACAAGGAGTACAAGCACAGTTTAAAAAAGTATAACTTTTGACAGTGATAGGGTGCATTAATGAATTATTAGCAACTGTAAGGAATTCCTTTTAAGAGAGTAATGCAAATATTCTACGAGGAAATACTATCAGTTCTGAAAATAAGATTCCCTCTGAAAGACCCTTTAGTTGTTCTAAAACTTTTTCCTTGAAATTTTTCAGTTTGTGAGGCAAAATAGATCTTCATTCCAATTTAAAAACGTTCACAAAAACCTGTGGTTTGTTTAGAGTTAGTTAAATAATTTAAAATCAGCTTTCCCCAAATCTTTAAGACAATTCTACAAATAAACTTACTAAATGAGTTTCATGAACAAAGCTCTTTAAAGTTTTTTTCAACGAAATGCTTTTGTCCTTGAGATGAGAACCTAAATTTTGCAGAAACATACAAGATAGGTGTGGAGGAAAAAAACCACCCCAAAACAACAAACCTACCTGAAAATAGTTTTCCAGATAGCGTAATGAGGAAGTTATCTATCTGAAGATTTAACTGGGTAGTAACGCTAACAGAGGAAAATGTGGAAATTTTTCCTCTTCACTATTCAGACTGTGGGATTTAGGGCACTTAAGAAACTCTTGTGGCAGTTTAAGTTAGTACAGCAGCCTCCTGCTGGATTTTACTACTTCCACAGAAGAATTAGCCAAAGAGAATGTGTGCCCATAGTTTATGTGCTCCCATGTAGTGGCTGGCAGCCACAGTTTAATTGTATATATAAGCCAAGGCACCAGACTCAAGCCAAGACACCTACTGACTGGTAGTCATTCCCTTTTGACATTTTTGCTGTGGAAATAGACACCTGAAGCAGAGAAACAAGGCAAGCAGCTACAGTGATACTGTCTTTACTTCAACAGGACTGACCAGAGTTCATGTGTCAGTGTCGATAGTTCCCCAAGTAGAGATCAAAAGAAGCAAATAGAATTATTTCCAGTGGATTTCTCTTTTCAGATACTATTTTTAATGGTAATTCTGAATCCACACTTTAAATACTTTTTATTTTATTTTCACATTTAAAAGATTAAGTGTTGTGCAACTTATCTGAACATCAGGACCTTTTCTGCCTGCAGATAAGTTCCTGGAGCCAAATTAACACATATGTTGTAAGAAGCATGCTTTACATACTGTTAAATAGGAAAAGATACAACCTATGTCTCTATATGTGTCCGTATCGGGGCACCTAAAAGCAAATATGTTCATAGCAAATCTATTTTTTTGACAAATTCATTCACCATAATAAATGCAGGCCCATATATATATTTTTTATTCTAACCTAACTCCTAGTGAAGTGAAGAAACATTTTATTTTTCCGGTATTTTTACATGCTGTTGTGTTTTCTTTTGTTTTTCTTCAATGAATCATATGCTTTTTTGCTATGTTATCATAGCAAATGTTATCAAAGATTTCTTGGATGACATACAGCACAGTACATTTTGATGTTTCACGCATCAGATTGCTTCAGCCTACAGCATCTAATGTTACAAAAGATATGAAACATGACATGACCAGTGATAAAATGTGTCACAATCCAAAGTGTTGCTCTGAAACCTGAAAAGACCTTTTCTTCATTATTTTGCAACCTATTGTTGTTCCTACATTCTCAGTGTAGTAGTTTATTTTGAAAGTAGTTGTTTATTTTGAAAGGACAGCATTAAAGCAGTGTGAAAAAGTTTACACTGAGGAAAACACTGCTGCTTTTTAAGCGAGAAAAGTCCCAAAACTGCTAACAATGACACTGACATGATTGTAAGAAAACAGAACTTTATGTGCAAAGTGTGGGAGAGAAACTATAAACAGAGATGGAAAAATGAAGTAATCTAGTAACATTATTCAGCACAGTTTAAAAATAATAAACAGAAAAAAAAATACTACTTAAGCAGCTGTAAAACTGACTGTGAAACCAATAAATAAATGCTAATGCCCTCTGTGAAAACTGTCTAGACCCCAAATGTTTGTGTGCATGAAAATTTATATATATACACTGCAAGTAAAATTTCTAAATGCTTAGATCTATATGGTAAATAAAAAGATTAATCAAACCAAGATAGGAGAAAGGAGAAAGGAAGAGAAATCTGTAGGAAGAAGAGCAGAAGCAGCAGTAGTATCGCAATTCAGTATAGACATACATTATTGCAATCCAAGAAACAGGAGACTTGATTGCTTTGAGATAATTAGCAGGGATTGCACATATAACTATGGCTAATAGATTTCAATGGTGATTGTACCTCAAAACACTTACAAAAGAACCTGAAAACGTGTATTAAAATGATTTTATCTCTATTTATTAGATAGTCTCTATATTTTGTAATACAAAAATGTCATGTCTAGGAATTATTTCTTAAGATTCTTGATATTGTGCTTCAAATACGTAGATATTTATACATTAATTCAATCACAATAATTATTCTGACATATAATTGTACATTGTTTAAATCATTACAATATTGAATAGAATTTAGCAGAAACAAGCTGTTTCAAGGACTAAGCTTACAGTGTTTAGAATGTAGAGAACAGTCAAATCAGTGTAGAAGCCATTCAAGCTGTTCTTCAGCCTTAGGCAAAGCTCTGAATTTTTTTTTGTTGTTTGTTTGTTTGCATTTTTTTATAGTAATTGTGTTACAGCTAGGTCTTTCTGAACTGTTGTTAGTTCAGAAGTCATGCAATCAGTATTCATCTTAAAAGAGTAAGAAAGACATTCCAAAATAGAAACAACACCTGTTATGAGAGATAACTATGCCCTCTAAGAAAATCAAATATTAATTTGTATTTATATAAATATTAGGTTACAGCTATTATTAGATTTTGGGTGAAAAACGGAACTTAAATAAACAAATCTAAAATCAACTATGTTTAACTTGTAATACTTGTAATATAGTTTCTTTGTAATTTCTTAGAGTTACATCAAATATTTTATTCTTCATCACCAATCTACTTTCAACATCTACAAAATTCGAATGCATCTAATTATATTAATTTTATTGGAAAACTGTTGACATGAAAAAGGCATTTTAATAATGCTTTGCATATTATTTTCAGAACTGTAATCATGGAAGTGAAAATGTGAAATCCAGTGTTACTCATTCACAATTTGTTTTGCTGTTATTTTTAAGTTATTTAATGTATTAAAATTTTACTTAGAAATTTAATTACAATGTAATTTTATGCTCATGGTAATACTATGCTGTATGTAATTTGATTTCTTTAACACTTCAAAAATACAATGGTTCATGTTTCTATTAGCCATAGTGTTCCTGTCACAGAATCCCTGCATATTTATTTTGTAAGATTTTTTGATGTTGCTCACGCATCTCTTTTCAAACTACATCTGCTGACAACACCAGTAGGAATCTTATTAAGAGAGAATTAGATCTTTATTCTATTAATGCCTGATCTTGCTACCTTTGTTTTGGTACTGAATTAACTGGAACTTGAATGAGACCTATACAATAAATTCTGAAAAGTACCTTTTGATCTCCAGTAGCAAAATTTTATTCTGCTTTATAAAAACCCTGAAGATCTTATGCAGTGCCAAACTGACATAATGTCCTTTCTGATGGTGATCGCAGATCTAGGTTAGATTCATGTTCAGTAATCCAACTGCTTGCATTCCTATTCTACCAAAGAAAGTAATATGGTAAAGCAGCCCTTTGCAGGCAAGAAACTTTAGCTTTCAGATTCAAGTAGGAAAAGGCAGAAAGCTTGAGATTTCCACCAGATATTCAGACTGGGATGTAAAATCCAGAATTAACTGTTCCTATGACTCTCCTCTGGCTTTCTCTTGGAAAGAGATGGTTGTAAGAGTGCAAACCAGGTTAGTATGGGCTAATAACTGAGCTGTGTTCTAAGGACACAATATTCTTTCCTAAATAATCCCAAGGTGCTGTAGATCTTCCTGCTCTCTCTTTCTCATGTGGCTAGAGTGTATAACTTTTCCAATAAAATAGGAAAAGTCCTTGGAGTGACTGCACATGGGTTTTTTTCCTACATTAGGACATTTCCACAGTGAAACCTACCTGCTGGCCAGCTGTGTGCAGATCATTGCATATCTCAGTTTTACACTCCTCACTGCTTTAGTTCCAGTGATACGAGTTGAAAGCTATTATTACATACCACCGCATTCATTTTCCATGATTTCTGGGACGTTTAATTTTATGTTTTGTTCCATTTCAGATAATGTGTTTCTCAAATTTGTTTCTATGCTGTTTCATTTTTTCATTTGCTGTTCTTTAGAAGCTAGTTAAAAAAAATAATGAGATGTACACCAGTTTGTTTCTGTGAGGACTGATCATGACACTTGCTACCTGCTATAAATAAGCTTCTGTGAGAATTCCAGAAGTACTGTCACAAGCCTGCTGTCATGGTTTATTGGCTAATCAGCAAAGAACTGAAGTCTTGATTGGCTTTATTTGTTGGTTGATTGAAATGGTGAGATAGGAAGTACTGGACAGATTAATTAATTTGTGCTGGAGAAACCAAATTTAATCTAAGGGATGCTGTCACTTTGATTGATGGCTGCGTAAAAGAAGAGGTGTTTAAAAAAAATCCAAACCCTCATGAATTGTCACTTTTGTGGCACATTTCTTTTAACTGCTTCCATTCTGTTTTCTAATATAAATATCAATGTCAGCATCCAGCAACAACTTCCTGAATGTTCATGAAGCAAAGGTTAATCATCATCTGAAGAGTACTTGGAATATGCAAGTCAAATGGTTATTAACAAGATGTATGTGTACATATATATTTATATATACACTTAAACTGATTCATATGAATGATAAAGGCTTTTTTCCCTTTGTGATTGAGACTATCTTTTTAAATTATAAGAACACCTGAACTGCTATAGTTTACAGTATGCAGAAGACAAAGTAAAAAGAATAATTTCATTCAGTCATAGATAATATTAACATGTGACATCAAGAGCAGTGGAACACTATTTTCACATTCTTATCATGTTTAAAAAGTCAGGGTTATAGCTCAGCTATGTTCAAAACTCACTATTAATTTTATTGTTACTATTATGCTATGATTTTATATTTTAAGCTACATGTCTGTTGTTTTATATGACAAGCTCCAAGTTGGAGCCTTTCACACAGATTGACATACTAAACTCTTACATAAGGCCAGCATGTATATATTTCCTCTATAGTTGAGAGAGGACAAAAAATAAATAGGAATGATAAAAGAGATTTCTTGAAATATTGTTCTATAGATAATCAAATATTTTTCCTTATGTGACAAGAACAAAAATGAAGCATTGTAAATCCATAAATTTGTGGAAGCAACTGTTCTACTCTTTTCTCAGAGGCACTGATTTTTAATTTTTTTTTAAAAAGTCTATTGTAAAGCACTACAAAATAATTTCTTTATCCAAAAGCTCTGAAGCAGTTATTAAACCAGCTGTTTTCAAAAGTACACAAATCTGCTAAGTTGCAGTTGGGTAACTGTTAAATGTTAAAGCAGTGAATGATCAGCATGTAGCAGATGGCCTGGGAACGGGTTAGAAAATGGCAGTGTTAATACCACCAGACTGAGATGTTCATTTGTGCTGTGGTATGTGCAGGCTGGGTGAATAATGAAGGCTCTGTAATAATTGTGTAAATCCCAACATTATTAAATCGATTCATCTGGGGTTTCTTAATATATGTGAAGCACTTGATGTACTTTGAGAAACACCTCCTCTTTTTGCTAAAGCTGTTCTCATTAACTCATACTGCTTTATTTGCTGTGACCTCAGTGTTCCTGTTTAGTAATGAGTGGAATAAAAATTAGAAATCCGCTTTAACTCTCAATATGAGAGCTGGGGAAATATTCCAGAAACTAAGCACCTATCTCACTGTTTGTGCAGGTTGGCTGCTGTTTGAACTGTACACTTTCTCTTTTAGGAGTTTAAAAATCCTCATGAGAGAATTGGGGAAGGAAAATGACAACCTAGTCGACTGCTAAAATTTTTTTTTAAGCAGGTCAAATAAAAGAGTACACAAAATCAATAACCCCAACAGGTATCTTGCTCAAAGAACTTATCAAAGCTTTCTGCTCCCTGTGTAATGCTAAAAGGCAGAATGATTTTATATAGTTAGGGGGGACATAGATCAGGAGTAATGCACTTTAATGCTTCAAAGAAGTGACCAAAAAATCCCTTGGTGACAGCCTCCAGAGGATGATCACCTGTGATATCAAGGTAAAACGTGAACCAAAGCAAAGCAGAAAGTCAACACACTGTAAACGTGCTTCAGGCAGATGCACAGCTTGCAGACTGTCCCTGGAGCATCATACCTGGATATGTGCAGGTGTTGGAACATTTAAAAACTGTTACCCACCTACAGGTGTTTGCGCCTGTGAAATGGAAATTCTGTTTGTACCTCAGCTTTTACCACAGATTAGGTGGAAGCTGAAAGCTATTAATACAGCATTACATTTCAGCACCACAACCAATATGCTGCTTTAGCTGCACTTGATGAGACTTACATTGACATCTGTGCCAGGACTGATAGCAGAAACATGGCCCTCTGGATCAATATGAGGCAACATACATGATCAACAGCCAAGGCAGCTGGAAACTTCAATTCTGCCAATTCCTATCATTGGCTACTACAGATACATTAGGAAAAAACAATAAGGTAAAATAAGAATTTATTAGTATTGTTTCCCTTTTGTAACAGTCCATACTAAAGTCCTCAGATAAATAGAACCATTAAGTGACTTCTATTAATACTTCTGCTTGAGAATGTTGGATAAAGAAAATCACAGATCTAGAGAAGATACATGTTCTATTTATCTGCTAATCAGCAATATGAACCCAAAGAAGATGCAATATCCGAGATAGCAATAAATTCCAATGCTATTTTACTGTTAAAAATCAAAATGTCTACTATCTCCCCTTTCTTTACTATGGATTTTTTACAGAAGTGAAAGCTCCCAATGGATCTACTACCTACATACCAATTTTATACAAAGCCACCTGAGTTCCTGCATTTGTATGAAATTTTTCCATCATACACTGGCAAAAAAACTGAGGACGGATAGAACTAATATTAAAAATAGAAGTCAGATTTTCCTCTCAGTCACATTACTATAAGCCTGCAAAGGTTGTAAATGTCACTGGAAGTGTCACATGCTTGGCTAAGGACAGAATTTTCCACTCAGCTTGCAGGACAAAGAGGGACAACACAGCTCTTTAGGATGTCTGCACTTTGCTTAGCACTACAGTATAGTACAACCTATAGGAAATATAATCTGTTTCCAAAGCTGTTTTAGCCAGCCATGGTTAACTAGATTTAAGGATGAGCCTAATTTTACAGGGGTAATAAAGTGATTCTTCCAACAGTCTTTTTCCCAACTTCAGCTGTTACTATGGAAAAAAGAGAGTGAATTTGATAAAAAAGAAGTTCTGCCAGAACATCATTATTCTGTGCCAATCTTCAAGTGTGTTTTCTCATTCCTGTGAAAAGCTAGGGCCAGCACAAGTCTGTGTACCCCTCAGACTGCAGAGAACTAGCCCTACATTAAGCAGCAGCAAGAAGTGCAAAGATTAAGGTCTACACAGTTTGTGCCTGTAATACTTGTAGAGAATGTGAGCTGTTCTCTCAGTCATGTCTTCACAGGAGAGTCAAACTAAACAGCAATCCATAGCAGGTTTGAACACTGGGGTTTATTTAAGAACCAAAATAATAGTGCTTCCACTCTGATTATTTCATGCACTCAGTTCACCCCAGCATTACTTAGTCTTGCATTCCCTTCCCATCAAGGAGATCGCTGCTGGTCTAGGAAAGCTGGACTGACAGTCCTGTTGGTTTCATGTGGTCCAGCTGTTTGCAGTAGCAGCTGTGCCCCTGGGCCTCCTCCAGCAATGGCCAGTGCATTTCAAAGCATATCTCCTACAGGACAAGGCTTCCCCAATCTCAACAGTCTACGTGCAGAAGCACAATGCATCACCAGCTTCCCAGCTGGTTCTTTTGCAAATGTACATTGTGTATCTCTACACTTTATATAGTCCCATGTGTGTAATGTCTGTTCAGTCAGGCAGTTATCACAGTTTACAACTAGCTCACACTGGCTGTAGCTCACTACAGCTGGCTGTGCTTAAGAATTCAAAGGCTTAGTGTGAGACATGAAATTCATGCACACATATGATTACATGCATAAACCCACAAGCATTTGCAATCTAAGGCATTCCTCTTCTACCAAATGCATGAACTTCCAGAAAAAAAATAGAAGTCTGAGAGTGAATTACTGTGTAACATCTGCATAATGTTCACACGTACTGTGCATGCAACTGGGAAGCAAGGGTCCTGGTGTAAACCAGGCAACAAGACAAACTGACAATAGGTGCCTCAGGGGTCACTCATCAAGTCATTTCAGTTCTTCTTAACCAACTTCTATTTTCAGTATGTGTACAAAAACTAGCTTATGGGTAGGAACAATAGCATTGGACCTGCTATGAAACACAGTTATTCAGATGTGTACCTTTTATCTTCTTTTGAAACTGAAGTACAGAAAAATGGCTAATGTATTGATTGAACTTAAAAAAAGAGCCCAGGGAATATTACTGGTTGCAAAAGCAGACAGTATTTAGCTTTGCTTCATTCATTTTCTCTATTCATCTTATTTCTAGATCATTAATGAAGACTAAAAACCATCCTAAATTGCACAATTTAGCAAACTCTGTATTTTATGGTTCCATGTTAAAAAAACAGTTTGTCAGTATCCAACCCGTAACAGTAGTTTGCCTCTTATCCCAAAATATCAGTATTTCCACAAATCTTTTTATGAGGTGCTTGATTGCAGCATTTCTGAATAAAAATTAATTATAACTATCAGTTCCTGTTTACCTACTGTTTTGCTGACCAGCTTAATAATATCTTTCAACAGGTTGGAGCCATAATTTTTCCTTTCCAGAATTGATCTAGGTTCAGTCACATCTATCTTATCATGTTCCAGTATTTCAAGGAACGTTTACAAAGGAAAACACAATCTTCACATTGGAGCTTGTGTTTTACTCAAATACATTAAATAATAGGTTTTACATAATGGAAGAGCTACCTTACCTGTGTTAGGAAGACAATTTGAGCTGAATAATGGTGCTTTAAACTTTTAAAGTAAATTAAATCTATATTCAACTAGATATTTTACAGTTTCAGGATTCATTCTTTCTTTTAAACAATTTTTTGAATGCTGTCATAATGCTGACAGTTTAGGTAACATGAGTCATTTTGAGAGTGAGGTAAAAGCTTCCTTACAGAACTTCTGTGTTAAAAAAACCCCAAAAACTTATTTTTGAAAGTGGCACAGACATGTAATTCTTCAATTCCTTCAGAGATTTGTGTAGACCAAGATTTTGTGGCCTTTTTTCCTAGGAAAACTGAATAAAAAAATCTTAAATGTCTGAAAGAGCTTCATAATAATAAAAAAACCCTCTTAGAAAGATAAAGTACTGGAGCATTGAAGAATATAGCACAGGTGTTGAAAAGGGAGGAAAAAGGAATTGAAGCCAGTCAACTTCAGTTCTGAAAAAGTCTGGAAAAGAGAATCAAAGGAATTATTTGCAAGTGGATGATAGTAAGGAGATGAACAGCAGTCAAGACCAAACTGAGCCAAACAAACCTGAATGATTGTGCTGGTTTTGGCTGGGGTAGTTGATTTTCTTCATACAGACTGGTATGAGGCTATGTTTTGGATTTGTGCTGAAACAGTATTGATAACACTGGGATGGTTTAGCTGTTGCTGAGCAGTACTTACTTACACAGAGTCAAGGCCTTTTCTGCTTCTCACTTCACCAGGAAGGAGGCTGGCTGTGCACAAGTTGGGAGGGGACACAGCCAAGACAACTAACCCCAAATGACCCAAGGGATATTCCATACTGGTGTCATGCTCAGTATATAAAGTTGGTGGTAGAAGGAAGAGGGGACATTCAGAGTGATGGCGTTTGTCTTCCCAAGTAACCACTACATTTGATGGAAGACTGTTTTCTTGACATGTCTGAACACCCGCCTGCCAATGGGAAGGTAGGAATGAATTTCTTGTTTTCCTTTGCTTGTACATGCAGCTTCTGTTTTGCCTATCAAACTGTCTTTATCTTAAACCACCTTTTTTTCACTTTTACTTTTCTGATTCTCTCCCCCATCCTGCCAGTGGGGAGTGTGTGCATGGCTGTGTGGGGCTGAGCTGCCTAGTGGGGTTAAACTATGACAATGATAAAGGAACAGGTGTCTTGGACAGGGAAGAAGTGATAGAAATTCTGTGACTTTAATCTATTAACTCATGTCGCACAAAACACTCCCATAAGCAAACTGTGGGAGAAGGTTCTAAATAAAACTCCTATTCTATTGCAGCAAAACAGATTGAACATCTCAATCAAGAAAATAAGTTTTCAGTGATTCACTTACATATGAAAAGATGTGTCAAACAGCATTCTGAAGATTATGATACCCTTTGGTATTTTCACTGGCAATCTTTCTGGCAGAACACAAAATAGCCTTATTACATTTAAAAATGACACCAAGCTGAATGAGCATTTGTTGGGCATTAACAAACCTGAGAGATGGTCTTTAAAGAGTAAAATTAATTTCTATGAAGGTCAACAGCACAAATGCAGGTTGGTTGCATTTCCTCAGAAAAGTATCTGGGCTTTTGTGGATCACAAACTGAACACAACACAGTAATACTACGCCATTGCAGAGAAGGCAAACTGCATAGTGGAATCAATAAATATGAGAATAGTCTACCGAATAAGAGAAGAAATCTTTCCAGTCCACTCAGCTTAGCTGAACTCAGCACAGAGCTCTTTTCTGAGACCCATGTTTCAAGAAGGATGTAAACCAGTCTATGCACGCAATAGAGGAAAAAGAATGATCAGGTTCTACAAAACATGACCTACTTCCCGAAAAAAATGAAGCTATTAAACCTAAATAAAAGGAGAAGGCTGAGAGGGGATACAATAACATGTTCAAAGTTACATAAAATCAGAATGGAAAAGAATAAATCATCTCAAAGGTCCACCATCTTGCCTGTTATCACGTTTCTCATAATGACGAGAAACAGAAGCTCAGAGAAAGTCAGTACAAGAAAAGATTATACATCCAAAACCTTCTCAACCTTTACGTATTTTCAGCCAATGGACTGGAGGTAGTTTTCATGTATTTAATAACTCTCAGCAGACAATGTGCCTAACAGGAATCTGAAAGACTGATGCAATGATAAAAAATCTGTTCTCTATGCATGGATAGGACTGTAAGCAACAGACTTCAACTACAGCAGCAACAATTTAGGGTAGATATTAAAATTAAAAATAAATCTAGTGGTAATGGATAATGAAATACAAGGGCAGTTTGCTTAAAGAGTTTGTGGACTCTTCAACATTATAGATCGCTATGAATAGGCCAAGACCTTGTGGGATTGATACAAGAATCTGTAACACATAGCACATCCTATGTGGAGGCAAGTGGAAGGAGAATAAAACTGCTCATGATGCCCTCTGTCCCTATTTTTCTGTAATTCTCCTGCTTACTGATAAATTTTAACTCTTTTTTGACATTCTTTCAGTGATACTGACTGCTCTTTCTTTCCTAACAGACTAACTCCAAACTAGGTAGTTTCCCAAACAAGTAACTACACAATGAATCACTAATTTTATTTCTTTCCCATGGCTTCATCATAGAAAATTCTGGTACAAATACTTTGATTATGCTTTTAAACTTTCTCATTTTTACAGGTTGCTCCTTTTTCTCATAGGTTTTCATATGTCTATTTGCCTTTGTATCAGAAATAGGAAATTTGTGAATATGCCATTTACTTTCTGCATTTTAGAAGCATCAGAAAAAGATTCTAATTAGTGTGTTTCTATAAACAATGAAAATATGACACTGAAAGCAAATGTACCCATCTTATTGGCTGTCAAGTAATTCTGGGAGCAATTCCCGTGCAGAGAGCAGTACTAAGTCTATGCACTACTTACTGATATAGTCACATGGTATCTCTTTATTCTGATTGAATTCTATATTCAGTCAGCTAAGTAACCAGAGAGAAGTGTGTGAACAATTCATGACCATTGAAAGGCAACAGAAGACAGGTAGATAACATTTTAAGAAAACTTGTCCCCGTTCACCATTCTATACTCATAGTAAAAACAATCACTGTGTCTGAACATGTAGATCTTTGTGTTGTCAGTTAATTTCAGATAAAAGTTTCTCACTAGCAGCCGAGATCAAAATTAGAGCTCTTAATTTATAGGTGAAAGAGCATTGAATTAATGTTATCAAAATGTCTCACTCTGCTTTTCATGGTAAAAGGCAAATTTGTTTAAACTGCAAAACCAGGAAATACATATATATCTATGTATATTTTAGGCAAATCCCTATAAATCATTAATGGAAAAAATTACTGAACTAATACACTGTATTTCTCAGAAGGGATGTCCATGAAATAAATCAATGCATATCTACAAGCTTGCTATCAATATATGCAGTAAGTTTTCAAAATGAGGAAAAACATCTACTTTAGAGAAATCTGGGCTGTGACATTAATCTTGAAGGCTTGAGCTACAAACAACACTAACTTAATAAAACTGGATTTAATTACAAGTCTTTTCACCCTACATTAAAATTAATCAGTACTTCCTTTGTGTTTCTCCTCTTCTGCATAACATGTGGGTCCAGATGGTTCTCAGAGACTGTAATTTCTAGGGATTTTGAACAACACATTTGTATTCTGTAATAGAAGACATTTGATCCTTTATTTGATGTTGGTTCTCAGAAAAATCCCTACCTTTAAAATTCATGAGAGGATTGGAGTGGTAATCTAAGCAGCTGGTCATTTTCCTGTTCAGTTCTTCTAAACCCAGCCAAAAAAAAAAAAAAAACAAAAAAACAAAAAATGTAAACAGGTTCATGGTTTCCAGGTCCCAACAAAGATAATAGACCATGAAATCTGCAGAACTTAAAATGTCAAGAATTTCAGTTAATGAAAGCAACAACAGACTATAGGGATAGTTATATTACCTGCAAAAATACACACTTCACTGGAGTTTTTTCCTCCATTAATTGAAGGCACATTGTTTTAAGTAAATGGATGAGTCAAGAGGTTGTTAGATAGATAACGTGACCTTTTCTCTTTAGGTAAGTGGTCTGAATACAGCCTAAATCAGTACGGAGTGACAGCTAGCACTACCTGGTGCATATTCTGTTGCAGATACAAAACTAGCTCAATGCCTAATTCTAGTTCACCAAGATCAATTGTTCGTTTTAGAAGAATGATCAATTGTTCAACTGCTAGCTGATCAGGATGAAAAACACAATCACTGCTGATTAAAAGAATGAATAACCTTTTATACTTGGGCATACGTTTACCCAGAGGGGAGGTATTTTTATGGCACATTTGCATTTCCATCACTTTTGTCATGCATGGAAGTAGAAGTGAAAACAAAAGTTGTGTCATAATGATATGTGCAAGCAAAAACATTAAATCCTGGAGAAGAGTTTGCTCATTTTGTGGTAGCAATGTACTATAGAATGTAAGATGTGCATATATATATGTATTTGTCTGTCTTAATTTATGTATTATATATGATATTATTATTATAACTAATAAAATTTAAATGTGCTAGATACCCATATAAAATACACGGTAAATATGGAAACTCTTAATCCAATTCAATATCATGTGGTATTTGAAACCTCCTTGAGGTAACATATTTTTTAAGTGAATATGAGGTTTTCCTGAAGGAGAACTTAAGTTGGGAGTAAAGTCATCAGCATATTTAGATACAAGGATGAGTGAGGAAGAAAAAACATATGTTATCATTCATGATGAAATATTGTGAAGTCTGTTCAGAAAAGATCTAAATATAGTAATTTCTTTTATATTATGTCATTCAAATGTGAGAAGAGTTTGAGTTTTGGCAGATCAGTCCCAAGGCTATGCTATATTTTAATAGCTTTTCTGTCACTAATGGAAATAAAGATGCAAAGCACTTAGATATGAAGGACTATCCATACTTTTCCTTTATATTCTACTATCTCATACATGTGTACATTTTTTTCCTAAAATGTCCATTTCATTAAATTTTAACCATGCAACACCTTGTTTTGATTTTTTCAGCTTTACTCTTCTGTCAAAGCTCCCTACAAAAGTTTTATTTGTTTGTTTTCTTTCTCTTTTCATCTTTAGTTCATTATTTTCTCTCCATTCTTTTCTTCTTCAGATTTTAACTATGATTTTTTTTCATCTTTTCAATCGGGAAAACGAATGGGATTTTGGTCTGTTAGGTGGCAGGCTTGGGTATTTTGGCAATTTATTTACTTATTTATTTATTTAATTATTGGCATATGCTGTGGCAGTATGTAGCAAATTTAAGTGGGAACAGAGAGAGAGGAGGGCAAAATGAAAAAGATTGCCATTTGGGTTAACAGTCGTTGCCATAAACATGCATGTGGTACTGCTCTCTCCAAATCAAATTACTAAAATGAATAGCTGGAGTAGAATTCCCAGATAGGTGGGTCCAAATGCATCCAGGGAATTGGTTGGAAAGGACAGCATTTGACAAATCATCATCTGTGTCCCTTGTTCCAGAGTGCTCTGTGGGAAATACCTAAAGTGTAAACATGAATGGATTATCTGCTTTCATGGTATCGTTGTGTTGCACCTTTCCTCCAGCAAAAAGAATGAATGTTTTTATAACGATCGTCCAGTGAAAGATGGTAGTACTCATGGATTAGATGAAATTTAACATGTCAGAGAGAATATTTCCTCAGTCAAAATAAAAACTGAGTTTCAAGGGCAACATGCATAAGTTACTGCATTTCAATTTTAGTGAATTAAATTGATTAATATAGCAATTTACACTGGATAAGAAAAACAATTTAAAAATCACAAAGCAGAATTTGAGAACTGGGATGTTAAGAGTTAAAATTCAGGGGAATTTAAATTGCAATTTCAGCTTCTTTTACAAATTGCTGTTCTAGTTTCTGAATAGGGGATGCTCAGATAGGTTTGGTTCCAGGGAGCCTAACATACATCTAACTTACATTGTCAGAACTGGAAAAAAAAAAAGTGGGAAATCAACTCCATTTTATTTTGTGTTGCTTAGGAGACAGTAAAAAGAATTTCAGCTGGTCTATAAAGAGTCAAATACAAAATTATTATTAGCAATAATAAAAAATAGCTATGGAAATCTGCTGAGGTGACTGAAATTTTTGTGCTTTGCCTGTTGTGCTCACAGTTACATGAATAGATGAAGTGTGTGAGTATTCAGTGCCCTCTGAAAATCAGAGCCCTCCAATAAAGCATCGAGGACCTGTTATCTTTTTTTCTTTTTTTAATCAGCTTCCCATAAATTCACCATTACAGTGCCATTTAGTAACCAACAGAGCAGGGGTTGACACAATCAATTACAGGGTCAGAGATTTGAAATGATACATAACATGGACTGCATCAGTCCAAGAGCTGCAGCACCTTGAGGAAGACGTGTAGGAGACAGAAGAGGCAGACGCCAGCTTCCCTGTCTGGAAGAGCCCCTTGCAGGGGGATGAGACATTGCTGTTAGCACTATTGGGAACATCAACTTTTGAAACAGCATCTCCTTGTTTCTGTTGATATTCCAGTCTAAACTTAACCTCTAATTTGAGCAAGAAAACATGCAGCCTGGCACACCTCTCACTGTCCTTGTTTTAGAGGATTTCTAGCACAATACTGAATATTTCCCTAACGACATAGAGACCTAAATGAGGGAAAGGTAATATAACCCCAATTTTCAAGAAG
>NW_009920412.1:103315-106771 GCF_000696875.1 Nestor notabilis | reverse complement strand
GGCGCTGTGCCTCCTCCTTGGGGTGGACCGTCGGCAGTGCCGGGGCCGTCAAGGCCCTCCACCCCCGGGGAGAGCCCGGCTGCTCACGGGCTTGCTCCGGGAGCACCTCACGTCCCGCCGTCTGGGGCATGCTCGGCCGTGGCGCCTCGTGGGTGTTAAGTGCTGGCACTTCGTTTCTCCTTTCAGAACATCTTTCCGGTTCCCAGCATGGGCGAGGGGAACCACACTAAGGGCTCAACAGATGGGAGGCTGCCTTGAGCTCCCGAGGGTGCGGGTTTTTAGTGTACAGGAATCATTTCAGACGGATGCTTCGTTTTGGTTCTGTGGCCTACGGCATGCATCTTAACAAGAGTTTTAACGCTAGCTTGTGGGTATGGGTCGTCATCTGTGCTTCAGAATTCGTACCTACGCATGATCTGGTGTTTTCTGAGTAGATTAACTCGTGTTGCCAGGAGAGAAACTACTTTACCAATAGCCGGTTAGTTTTTAAAATCTGAAGGTGTTTTCCATGGTACAAACACCGCTTCATGCTAATTCTGGTTCATAGTCGGGTTTTTTGGTCATACGTTTGCATAATAGTTTTTCATTCAACATTGTAAGGCTCAATTAGGGTATTTCAATCCTTGTTGTAACATCAGAGTCAGATTTAGATGCAAACAAAATTTGCAAGTGGCATGGCAGCACATTTGGGGGAGCTTTTTCATAGAATCTCTTAAATCTTAAAACTGAGTTTCTGCTTTGTTTGAGAATTATTGCAGCTGTGGACGTACACGCCATGTGCTAGAAAAACCATGCTACTGAGGTATGAACAGAGCACTTTGTTTATTATTTTTATTTTTTCATTTCCAAGTGTGAAACAGGTTTGCCAGCAACTAGAAGGGTGGGAAAGGAGTCACTAAAGGAGGGAATTTTAAGAAATGCTGAGCAAGTGTGGCGTACGTGAAAGTGAAGGGGCCTCTGGAAGATGGGTGAAGGTCAGTGACAGCAGCCACTCGAAGCAGGATGTCCTTTAGAGAATTCTGGATACTGTTTGTACTGATGGCAATAGTAAGGTTGTTGGGGACCAAATCTCATCAGGAGAGTATCTCCCTTTTCTTCTGCTTTCAATGAATTCTGAAGATCTTAAAGGCTGGATTCAGTGCTTATCTTCCAGGAAATTCCATAGTTCATACAGTAATTGCCACAAAACAAGGAGAAATTCAGGTAACTTGTTTTAATGTGTCCAAAATGTTACAAGCATATAATTTTGCTGATAGTCCCACCTCATCTTACAGACCTACTTTTCAAACTTTGTCTGAATTGGCAAAAACTTTAGAGCTTCATTAGGAGGACTGAAGGAAGGGTACTGTGTATCATGCAGAAGTGAAAGGAAGTTTAGGGTATGAAGTAGTTCTAGCTAATATCTGATTCCTCACATCATAATTGAAGTACTGCTAGAAAACTACTGTGGAGCAAATAAAAACACCTTTAGGCTATTTAATGGAGTAAAGTTGGCCTTCAGCATTGTGAATTGTATAGATTAATTTTTATTTTTATTTTATTTTTTTTTTAATTTGTTCATTGTTCTTTAGCATTTTGAATGCCTTGGAGATTCTTCATCAGACAGTTAGGAAAGTGTTTTTAGAGAATGTTCTCCGGTAAAAATGACTTAAATTGAGGGACTATATGGTAAGTGAAGGTACTCGTGAAACTGTTATTTTTATTTCCTTTGTGGATGACCCGTAACTGTTTTAGCTAATGCAGAAAACTTGCCAAGCTTTACTAGTTAAGTATCCTTGTGAACATGAAAACCATACAGTATTCAAACTCTTATTTTATAGTTCACATTTGAATATTGCTTCTCTCTCATGTAAGCACAAATATGGAGATTAGGCTTCAAATAATTACAGGCCTGTTAGAGCCAAATTGGAAAATTACTTAGACCTGAAATAGATGAGGAAATAAGATGAATTAAGGCAAATAGAATAGAAAATGCAAATAGCTTATATTCAAGCAGAACAAGAAAGCTTTTACTTCTTTAATTGAACATTACTGGGTTTCATGTTAAGTTCTTGTGTGGTTTAAACTAATCTCTAAAGAAGTCCTGAAGTGTTTAACATTTGTGTTGTAATGGCTTCCAGTCATAACTGTATTTTGAAATCCTAGTTGTACTTTAGAGGTACAGAACCTTTTTTTAAAACCATTAATAGAATGGTTCTAAATTTTTTAATGGGAAAACGGGGCAAGCTCTATCAAATCATGAGACTGAACAGAAACATCATATAGTTCCTTATTGTGCTTGACCTGAAATATTTAAATGTTAAACTGTGCACATATAATCTTTACTAGTGAATGTTAGCTGTAGGAGAGGGTATACTGAAAACAGAAGTGCAACTTTGTGCTAGGTTTTTGTGTTTCTAAGTTGCACAAAACTAATTTTTCAGTGAAACAGTGGAGAGCTTCCTTATTTAGTGGAAAGATGAACACTATGAAACACATTCAAACAACTCTACAAAAAAGCTTCATATTTGAAAAGTCGTAGATAAAAATAAGCATGTGAAATAGAGATAAAAATTAGTAGTTTAAGGAAGCCTGTGTTTTTTGCTATTAATAGGAAATGCTCATGGTTGTTTATTAGTTTATTACATGCAACCTACCCAGTGCTTCATTGCTTATAAGTTAATTTCTTTCTCAGACTAAGGAAAAGTAAGAATATTTTCACTCCCAGACCTTGTAGCTCTATTGCCTGCAAGGAAAAGCGAGTTCTATTAATTTCTGTAATTAGGAAGTCCAATAGCCTATCTAGATGTATTTATGTTTTAAAAACAACATATGGTTGGGAAAGCATAAGGAAAAGCAGCTGTTGCATATTGCCAAACAAATTTTACTGGCATTCTTAAGGCATGTCAGGTGTTATTTTTGTAGGTATAATTTATTTAATAGATATTAGTGTCAACTATCAAATAGTGTGTTCATTAGATGGTCTTGGGCCATCTCGCTGGATTGCTCTTCCCCCCCCCCATCTTCTCTGTCCATTCTGTTCTTTCATTACAAGTTACTGCTACTCTCTCATGTGCTCTTCAGCATCTGCTTTCCTCTGTTTCATCTTGCCTCAGTCCTCTCACTTAGTATTTTCCTTCTACTTTCTCCATATTCTCACGAACTTGTATTTTCTCTCTCCTACTGCCACCAAATAAAAGACAAACTTACTTTTAAGATAACCTTGGAAATGCCTTTATTAGGCCAAAAAGGCAGAGAACAGATTTGGCATTTCAGCCAAAAAAAAAATGGGGACTACTACCACCTCCTTGCCATAGCTGAAGTATCTTCATTTTTCCATTATTTAGGGTATAAACCTGGAGAAAGGCAGATACTTCTCAATTCTTGAAGAAATTCCAGCACCTCCCAACTGCAGTCCCTGTGTTGGGATCTTTAGTTGGCAGAAGCATTGATGCATCTCTAAAAACAGGCAATTTG
>NW_009920412.1:97134-103284 GCF_000696875.1 Nestor notabilis | reverse complement strand
TCCTGCTGACTGCAGAAAGGAGAAGGCACACTGGCTTATTACCAGGCTTATTTTGTTATTGCACTTCTCCACTTCTGTCTCCTACCATACAGTGCAGTGGTGGTTGTGGTGGAACTGCGTATCGCTGATGTAATGCAGTTCTTCTGGCTGGCTGGTTGCATGAAGGGGAAATGGTGACTCCACTGACCTACCCTATCCCTAGGGATTTTGAGTCATTCATTGCAGTAAATAATGTGTGCTTTGGCTTGTTATTTAGGTTATTCTAAGGGATACTGGTTTGGAATAGCCACAGATTATCACAGTCTTTTCTGTTCTTTAGAGTTCTAATAGGCTGAAATACTTGTAAGCATTCTCAGCTACACACTGGGAAGTCTGACTTCAATGATAAAAGGATGATTTAGAGATTCACAGAGACACTGTGTTTGATTCATATGCAAGAAGTTACCAATACAACTGTTGGGATAAGAGATGATAGGACCCCTGCCTCACCCTCCAGAAATAACTATAAGAAAATGCCAGCATTATTCAAAGGTAATGTTCTTCTTGTTGCAGGGCACATAGAGGATTGTTTAGAAATGTGCAGTTGCTTCTTCTGTATCTATATTCCATATCATACTTCAGTTCTAGATGGTCTTCTTGGCAAAGATAGTGCTGCTACTTTAGACGAGCACAGATTAATACTGTAACAGACTGGGTGATAACAGATGTTTTAATTACACTGTAGCGTAAGTGTGTTTTCACAGAATCATTAGGGTTGGAAGGGACCTCTGGAGATCATCTAGCTTTAAGTGTACACAGCTTTCTAAGCTTGTAGTTTTAAATCGATCTCTAGAGCATGTAACTCATTTAAGTCTATAGCAAGATAAAGACTTATCTTCTAAATTATAACAATTACTATATGAGTATATGTATGTTCCTTGAAATAAACATAGCAATTTAATATGTAGGTATTTTGACTATTTAGAACAGGGCAAATAGATTTGCAGAAACTGGCATAAAAATTAATGGGGTGAAATAGGACAGCAAGTGAATGAATTGGGGGGAAAAAAATAATAAATTTGTGATTGAAAATGGTCTTTTCCAGCATCATTGTTAAGCCACACCTATGACAGGTATCTTGATACTGTTCCTTAAGAGGCCTCACTAGGTTTGTTGTAAATTATCATGTAATTTAATTATTATGTAATTTCCCCTTCTCTTCCATCCTCTTCTAGTCCTGCTTTTCTTCAGTTTAAATTTGTCTTGTAGTGAAGTTGGGACAGGGCAAACTCCATGGGTAATTTAAAAGTTTGTTCTGACTTTTGAAAATAGCTCTGGTAGAGCATAAACCGAAGAATCACAGCCTGCAATGTTAGAGCACCTGTGTCAGATTGGTCTGTCTGGCACTAGGATCAACCTTCTTATTTGTTATTTGGTTCTAGGCAGAAGAAAGTTTGACATATCTATTTAGGCTGTGGGCACTAATCACAATACCCAGCTGTCTGATTCCTCTTGACTATTTGTCACCTTTCCACAGCATAATGAAAAGAAGGAAAGAAAAAATCTTTTGTGTTTGTTCTTGCTCTTTTTACCCAGTTCTCAGCTGTCTCTGTGTACTGGGCATGTGGCCTGTCTCTCCTCTGCCCCACACTGGGCTTTTCAATTGGAATCAGCCTTTCCATTTACTGCTGGACAGTTGTGTTCTGTGCTGACCCCTTGCACTGCTTACTTCACTGGACCTCCCTTTCCTAATCACTATGCTTATGTAAGCTTTTAGCTTTGTAAGGTGGCCTTTGGCTCTCTTCAGTATTTACCCTTATCAGCCTGCTCTAGTTATAGATGTTTGGGTTTCTTTTTTAGTCTGAGTGATTCCCCTGTTTACCTTTCACCTACAGTAGCAATTACTGTATGTATTACTAGAAAGAGTTAAGAAGACAACAGAAAGCTAAGATTAGAGCTGCTTGAAAAATTATCTGTCATGTCTTAGCCCTTTAAATAGCCTTAGTACCTGGCAGATGAAAAACATATTTTTAAACACTGTGTTCCAAGTCCCTGAAATGACTTAATCTCTAAATAGATTCATGTAAAAACTTCTATTCATAGAACGGGGAAAGAAATGCAGTTCCTTCACTACTAAAATTCTCT
This sequence comes from Nestor notabilis, assembly GCF_000696875.1. Taxonomy (NCBI): domain Eukaryota; kingdom Metazoa; phylum Chordata; class Aves; order Psittaciformes; family Psittacidae; genus Nestor; species Nestor notabilis. Next base: position 101,160 of record NW_009920412.1, on the reverse strand, counting down.
TCTTGCTAATGCTTTTCCTGTTCATGTGAGTAGTGTCTCTAGTGCATCATGGAGACAGATATAGTACATAGTGATACAAAATCTAGCTGGAGGTCTGAAATGAGTGCTGTATGCCAGTGGTTGGTACTGCTCAGCATCTTCATTAGTGATCTGGGTGATGGGGCAGACCATACCCTCAGAAAAGGTTGCTGGTGATACACCTGAGAGCTGTGGTGCCACTCAGAGGGACCTCAAAAGGCTGGAGAAGTGGGCTGACAAGAACCTCATGCAGTTCAACAAAGGGAAATGCAGAGTTCTGACCTAGGGAGGAGTAGCCTCACATCAATATACATTGAGGCTGATTGTTTGGAAAGCAACTTTGCAGAAAAGGGCCTTGTGGATGCCAAGCTGAGCACGAGCCAGCAATGTGGCATTATGGCAGAAAAGGGTAACTGTCTCCTGAGCTGCATCAGGAGGAGTATTGCCATCAGGTTGAGAGAGGTGATCCTTCTCTGCTCAGCACTGCTAAGGCCATACCTGAAGTTCTGGGTCCAGTTCTGAGCTCCCCAGTACAAGAAACATCTAGATTTACTGGAGAGTTCTGGGTCCAGTTCTGAGCTCCCCAGTACAAGAAACATCTAGATTTACTGGAGAGATCGTGGCAAAGGGCTGTGAAGGTGATTAAGGGGCTGGAGCATTTCATGTGAGAAATGGCTGGGAGAGCGGGGACTGTGATATCTGGAGAAGAAAAGGTGCAAGGGGGAAAACTCGTCAATGTCTACAAATACTTGAAGGGAGGTTGTAAAGAAAACAGAACCAGGCTCTTTTCAGTGGTGCCCAGGGACAGGACTAGAGGGAATGGACACAAACTGGAACACAGAAGGTTCCCTCTGAACATCAGGAGACACTTTTTTAACTATGTGGGTGAGTGAGCACTGACATAGGTTGCTCAAAGTGGTTGTAAAATCTCCATCCTTGGAAATACTTAAAAATCATCTGGGATGAATTCTGGGCAACTGGCTCTAGGTGATGCTCCTTGAGCAGGGGGTTTGGACAAGATGACCTCCAGAGGTCTCTTCCAACCTCAGCCATCCTCCGATTCTCTATAAGAAACAATTTTAGCTGTTCTTGCTGGGATACCAGGAAAGAACATCTCTAGTGGCTGTTGATTGACAGAGATTATTCCACAGTCTGGATTAAAACTGTCTTAAAGCAAGTGGGTAACTGCCATGTCAAAAAGTGATTAGTTGGAGAAAGAGTTCTTGGAAAATGTTTGGGTTTGCTTTTTGTATTCATAAGTGCCGCGGCTCTTCATAAAAATAGCTTCTTTATTTTATGTTTTATAGTAGTGAATAAATGGGTGCACTTAATTTGAAATCAAACTAGGTGCTTAGTCACCAACATTTGACTTACAGCTTTTTAAAAGAGCATTAGGTATTGTGCTGCTATTATATTGCTTTTGTTGTGGTTCCATTATCATAGCACGCTTACGAAGTATTTTGTGTAAGATCATCTAGAATTAGATCAAGTTCTCCATTTTGCAGCTATTGTGGTGTGATACACAAAATGAATCGTTGTGAGGAAGTAGTAACCAAATTGTAATTTCTTGCTATAAACTGGCAGGACTAGTTGCTACACGCTGGAGACGGGTCTGGGGAGTAAAAATGTTGAGGGTTTCTCAGTAGTTTTAAGTGTTTAAGAGTTTATCCCTTAAAACTTTTAGTAGTTCTGGGAACTCTGACTCATGATTTGTTGAATTCTTTTCACTTGTAATACTGTATTAGTGATTTGATCAGTATGAATAGAGATCTGATGTAATCAGGTCCCATTTTAGGGAAGGCTGAATTAGAGTTCTAGGGTTTTGGTGGGGTTTTTTTGTGGAAAGCAGTTTACCTTGCTCTTTGTTCTTCAGGACAACAGGATTAAACCCCAACTAATGAAGAATGCTTTTAACAGCAGTCCAAGCAGAAGTTTTGAGCAGTCTAGTGCCCTTCCTTCCTGTTCGTTTCACAGTTGAGATTGATACTAATATGGCTGAGTGATAAGGATTGTGTATCTTACAAAGGATTTCATACCTGCGCTGCTTTTGTCTTTAAACCTGTGATCTACCGAGTTTTAGTGCTCCTGTTGTGTATTGCCACCCCCAGAATTAGTTGCCCAGAAAGACAGCTTAGAAAACTTTTTCAGCCTTTTGAATCTTTAGATGGAAAACAAAGTCCACAGTAGCCTATAATCCTTTGCAGTTGCTAAGGCATGCTGTCTTCTACAGTTACTTTCAATAAGATTTGTACAGATTTTCTTCTGAGCCAGGGTAAGGAAGTACTTTTCTGAATTTTATGTCAAGACTCAGCTGTGTTGGAGCTCTACACTGAGAGAGTTGTGGATGACTTCTAAAAGAGTAACATGAGAATATTGAGCTGTAAGATTTTGTCTTGGTAAAACTCCAGCTAGCTCTAGTGCCACTTTTCAGTATGTTAACATTAGTGTTGCTCTCCACAGTAGAACTGAACTTGATGGAAAGCTATCAAATCAGCTTTTTAAAATTGTGACAGTGCTGTCTTAACGTTTCAGTATTGGATAGGAAATACTTGCTCATGTTTGTTTGTTTCCTTTGCTCCCTTTCTTCACCACAGAAATCCGCTATGCAACTGTGTACTGGAATAGAGCTGCAAAAACACTTCAGGTCAGGAATATGCTGGATAGACATGGAGATGCTTATGGTTTCTACAACAACTCTATGCAGACAACAGGTTGGGGAGTTCTGGAGATCAGAGCAGGCTATGGCGGTCAGACCTTAAGCAATGAAGATATCATGTATGCAGCTGGCTTCTTGGAAGGCTACCTCACAGCTCCGTAAGTACCTCAGGGAGCAACTCAACTTATGGCACTTCAGTGGATTTCTGTACTTGTGAGTTGTTTGGTTGTATGTTTGTTTTTCATTTCACTTAATTCCCATCCATTTAAACTAACCATACGTTTTGCAGTTGTGTGCTGTTCTTTTAATTAGTAGCTGGTATGAAGCATAGCTTCTTCATTATGGCATCAAGATGTACCCTCTTATCATCCTGCAGGCTCTCCTAACGCCTTGATGAGATAGAGGAGTACTGTATCAGTATTACTGATTAAATAACGTAATCACAGAATAGCGTATGTGTAAGAAAGTGCCTAAGCCCTATGTTGCTAGCAAAGGCTACAGGGCTTCCTTAAGCAACCACTGTCAAGAAACTACTGGGAGCAGATACTGAATCTTCACAGCGTAAGGAATTTAGTCTCTTGGATAAATAATAATAGTTAAAAAAAATACTGATAAGCCTGAAGGCAGACTGGTGTGTGTCTAGAAATGTCAGATTATTCCTGAAAACCCTTTGGAGAGAACATGAACTGAATCTCTCTCACAATACAGATCTATGAAAACTGACAGAATTTTGTACTTGTTATGAATCCAGAGCAGCTTTTCAAAGAACAAAAAAATCCCCAAAACCCCAACCAACGTACCAACCCTCCCCTCCCCCCTCCAAACTGTAAGCAACCACCAACCCAAAAAAATAACCTCAAACTCAAACCCTGTTCGTTCCTTGACAAAATAGGAAGACAGAATGGCTTCCTATGTATTATGACATACTAACTGGTAAGATATAGCTGGTGATACAGCTAAGAACATGATGCATGACTTGTTGTTGAACAAGCTCCACCTTTTCTTCTGTCAACTTAGTCACAGGAAAAAAAATATTCCCATATTCTGGTGCGCGGCTGGGGAATAGTTGGGAGATGCTTGTGGTAGCTTCACCAGCTTTGCTTCCAGAACACTGAAATAAATACCCATAGGCTGTTGAATAGGTGAGCAGAGGAAGGTTGTCTATCGAACAATTGCTAGATATGGCTGCTGGGGAAGATTGTGTTAATTGATAAGGTATTATAAGATCGGTTAAGATTTATGGATAGCTCTCTGATTGCATGTTATGATAATGTGACTGTCTAGGAGACTTTGCTGGAGAGGAAGCTACGTCTCTGGAGAGTATAAATGAAATTCAATAAAGTAATATTTGT
>NW_009920412.1:4297-97103 GCF_000696875.1 Nestor notabilis | reverse complement strand
GGAAAGAGTAAAGGAATGCTAGAGTTCAGAGTGTACAACCTGTACTCTAGGAAGGAAAGAAAATTAAGTACCTGAAAGATCTGGATGTATGCTGTTGGATTATTTGGCAGGAGCGGTTACTGTTATGTGCTATTCAGTCAGTTTATGTAAACTGCATGTGGATTTTAGGGATGCTAGGATTACATTTAGAATATTGTTAAAATTGGGTATTGCTCAGCAGATTTTTTCCACAAGGTTTTACCTAGGTACTCATCTCTAAGTAGTTAAGCTTAAGCTTTGTCATACTACAGAGAGCCCAATCCATGCTAAGACCAATTAGATAGCAATTAATGTTCTAATGGCAACAACCCACACCCTGTTCCCCTTTTGGCTCTGCAGTAGATTTATGTGTCTTCCTGGCTTTTAAAAAAACTTAAGTATATGCCCATTCCTTTAAACATGGCTTGAATGTGAAACAGTGTCTGCAGGGACTTTATCTGATCTCTTAGTCTATGCTTAGGTGGAGTGGAGGGAGATTTTCCCCTTTGTTTATTCCAGGGATATCAAGTGAAAATTCACATGTTATTCAGCTCAAGGCTTTTGTCTTCTCCAGGTGCTTACTAAGGTTGTTTCCTAGCCCTAGCTGGGTTACTGTAGGACTACCAGTTCCAGCACTGACTGGTCCTTTGTAGAGAAGTGAATATAGCAGAAAAGGTAATGTACAGAGATCTCAAAGCCTGGATGTGAAGTTAAGGGTTTGTATCAATGTGGAAAAGTAGGGTTTGAGACTTCAACTTCGAAGCAAAGTGGGAAATTCAACTGTTTAAAGGAGTTTAAGTGTGAGAATGAGTTAAGATGCAAAACCAGAAGCCAAAGCCTTTCTTTTCTGAGGAAACTTTTTGAGGAAATCCACTGAGAAATCCTCTGACAGTGCAAACCTGAAAATGCTTGTCATTACTAAAATGACTATCAAATAATATACGCACCATAGCTACATCTTTGCCCCATTGTGTATCTGTAACTGCAATGAAAGATTATTTCTCAGTGGGAGTTATGAATATAAGCTTTTTCTGTCAGGTCTTGTAAAGGTATTTTGGATGAAGAAGGCTTCTCCTGGAGGTAAGAAAACTTACTGAAAATGCTCCAGCTAAGGAACAGAGATGGGTTAGTGATATACTCCCTTGACCCTTGAGAAGAACCTGTTACTTCAGGTTTCAGCTGCAGGACCTTGGTGGTTTTTATTCAGCAAACTGCAACTAATGAATCCTCTTACCACAGTATGTTTGCAATTTCCTGAACTGTGGGAGTAGTGAGAACACACTAAGTTTGCAGATGTTAAGATTGCTCTCAGAGCTCCAGTTGTCCTTTATCTTGCCTAGAGAGTCACAGAAACTTAATTAACATGCAGGCAGATATTCTTTCTTTGAGACAATTACACAAGTCTTCTGAAGTTAAACTGGGAAACAGGCTTTCTCAATCCGTAACTCCATTCCCATCAGACTGCCTGGCACATTCAGCCTGTCTTCAAGGAAGCTGTCTAGCATTATCACAACTTCTCTTATGAGAAATCTCTAAACACTCTTATTCTGCTTTTGCTCACATCAGTGCCTGCAGTAGCTGTGTACAGCTCAAGCTTCCTTTTTAAGGACCCTGTAACAACAAGGAAGAGTATAACAGTGTGTTTAACTAAGGGGAACGCTTTATTTGCATCAACAACCACTTAGCTACCAGCGTGAAAACTCTTGTGTCACTTGCCTGTACAAGCACCGGCCACCCCTGGTGGCTCAGGCACAGCCTACCCATGTGAAAACTCTGGGTATGCCTGGTAGTTAAAGTGCCCTTTAGCACACTGCTACCTGTAGCCTGAATGTCTCCGGGGTCTCCAAGCTGTCTTCCATCCATTTGTTGTAATGACTCCATGAAGCAGAAATGACCCAGGGTGGCTCTTTGCAGAAACCCTGAAGTCCTCCTGGGAAGAGCTCTGATGTGAAGAGTTAATGGGAAGGATACATTGCATGCCTTATCTCAGGTTGAAGTACAGGTTCCTCAGAAGTTCCTGCAATTTGAAGACCTTTGTGAATTCTCAGCTGGCTCAGTTCTTGCATTACACTTAAGGCATGAAGCAGGGTTTTAGTCACAGCTAAGTGCCTCATCATGTAGGCAAAAGAGTGACGAAGTATCTAAATGCACACTTTGTTCCTAGTAGAAATGTAAGCAGAATGTAAACCAAACAGACAAAAAATAGCAAAGTACGACACATGCGAGGCTGTTTTATCTTGGATTCCTGGGGAAGAATTAATCTCAGCTCTAGCTGTATAAATCTGTGATAGAAAAAACAATAGCTAAGCTGGTCAGCCCCATTTACCAGTGAGCAGAGAAACACAAGCCTTTTTTAAAGCATGAGCCATCTTTCTAGTGTCAATATGTGGTTCAGATAGTAGCTACCTTGAAAACAGATAGTTAGGGGCTGGATAAATCTAATTCTAGTGTTTGTAGCGTTTGGAAATGCAGGCATTTGGTTTTATCACCAGTCTCTCACTTCTCTGTAAGGTCCAGTCTTATCATCCAACCAAAGATGATTGCTCTGTTTTTCTTGAGTATGAATTCTCTTCCCTCATTACAGAAAAGTGTTAATGAGGTCTTATTTTACTTGGGCAATGGTAGAGCACATCCAAATCTGTGACATTACTTTTAATCACTTCCAATTGGGGCATGCCAGATGCCCAAGAGCAGTATTTAAATTTGAAGTGAAATCTTCTGGTATAACCTCAGCTGACTTGAGTCTTGTCATCTTCCTCTCTAATTTGAAGAAGCAGTGCTCTGCTTTGCTGGTTCTAGACTTTGAATTCGTGTCCAAGCTTTGTAATTGCCTTGCATTTGGCCTTAGATACAGTTGCAAATCCTTCCCTTACTGTAATGATCCAATTTACTTCAGAGGATAATAGCCTTACAAAACATGCGAGCCGTGTGCACAGAAGCTTTGTTAAATCAAAATAATTAAACAGAGCAACTAAGGAAAAAACTCAATAACCTTGAGCATTGAAATAGAAAAATCAATTCCAGGAATTGTCTGTCTTCTGTTAGCATATACAAGATGGAAAGCCATTAAAGAATCTGTTTTCAGTCCACTGATTCTGAACTAACCCCATCTACATATCCATCATCACAGCTTAAAGATATCACTAAAATCTACCTTGTCTTGCATAATGTTTGAGTGCGAAATGAAGAGAGTAGATCTGATGGTTGAACCTGGAAGCCTGATCATCTGTCCTGGCCTAGGCAGTGATTAGAGTAGTATTCTGGCAGGGTTTTTATCCTCCTCATCTGGTTCTCATCTCTAAAAGGCCATCTGCCAGATGGATTGTCTTGTGCTATTTGCTCCTCTTCTGTAGCACCATGAGAGCTCTGACTTGTAGTATGGGCTATATTAGGCTATAATTTCCTTCCTAAAATTACTTGGGATTTTTATTCGCCAAATTTGCTGTGACTGCAGGGGGGGAGAATATTGATCTGTCTCTTCAACTCTCTTGTCTTCAAGAAGCAGGTTATGATCATGGCACTTAGTCTTAGTCTTGTGTTACATGGGAGACAGATAGCTCTAGAATTAAAATTGATGTGAAACTGCTGAATGCTCCCCTCTCTTGCCCCAGCACCTCCCTCCACAGACCTGGTAAGCCCCAGCTTGTGTCTGCCCTGGCACTGGTCATCTATGCATCAGTTCATCTAACACAGGAGAGAGCTGTCTTCTTGTACCAGCTCTGTTGCTTATCTATCTATGTAACAACCTAATTCAAACTTCAAACTGGCAGAAAAAGAATTCACTTTTTTTGCAGGGTTAGTGTTTTGCCTGAGTGTATGCAGACAGAGTAGGTAGTCAGAAAGGTATCAGAGCTGAGATAAGAAGCAGCAGGGTCACATGCAGTCAAGTACCCAAAACACCAGCTGGGAGTGGGGCAAGGGACAGAAAGAGAGGGGAGAAGGTGGTTAGAGAATCAGTAATTAATTCTCTAATCATCAGAAAACCATTCAGTCATCTCTGGCTGAATTCTGTAATTACAGACTGAGGGAAACTGGGAAAAGTTTGTGTCTGCATCCCTCCCAGAGGAAGTTGTCCTCATGAGTTTTAATACAAGGAATTCTGTCCTGCTGGCATGTGCTTTCCTTGAGGCTGGTATGTTTTAGTTATGTTTTCTTTCTCTCAGCACTTGGTAGGAGCTAATTTTACTGATGACTGATGTAGTTCTATCAACTCCAGACCTCAGGGAAATAAATTTCTGCTGATTTCCACCTAGAACTAAGTATTTCTCCCCTTCCCCTCCCCCCCACTTCTTTCTTCTTTCTTTCTTCTTCTTTCTCCTTCTTTCTTTCTCCTTCTTCCTTCTTCCTTCTTCCTTCTTCCTTCTTCCTTCTTCCTTCTTCCTTCTTCCTTCTTCCTTCTTCCTTCTTCCTTCTTCCTTCTTCCTTCTCCCTTCTTCCTTCTTCCTTCTTCCTTCTTCCTTCTTCCTTCTTCCTTCTTCCTTCTTCCTTCTTCCTTCTTCCTTCTTCCTTCTTCCTTCTTCCTTCTTCCTTCTTCCTTCTTCCTTCTTCCTTCTTCCTTCTTCACCTTTCTTCCTTCTTCACCTTTCTTCCTTCTTCACCTTTCTTCCTTCTTCACCTTTCTTCCTTCTTCACCTTTCTTCCTTCTTCACCTTTCTTCCTTCTTCACCTTTCTTCCTTCTTCACCTTTCTTCCTTCTTCACCTTTCTTCCTTTCTTCTTCTGAAAAAAAGTGTTGGTTGTTTCACCCAAAGTAAGAAATGATGGAGTTCTATTTTGGCTTGAATCAGAAGATTACATTTCACCTAAACTCGAAGGGTGATTATAACTTCTGGGCTCCTGAGCCATTTTTGGCAGTTGATTTCATCTTGAAATATAAAGGACTTCACTTCAACAAAATGAAGGAAAAGCCCCAGCCAACCACAAAAAAAACCAAAACCCAAACCAAACCCTTACAACTTTTGTGCTTATTAGCTAGTAGAGATGACACAGCTAACGGAATTCAACAACAAAAAACCCACAATAGTTTTGGTCTCCATAAAGCTGAATCTCTTTGGGGTTGACATAGAATTATAGAATAGTTAGGGTTGGAAAAGACCATAAGATCATCTAGTTCCAACCCCCCTGCCATGAGCAGGAACACCACACACTAAACTATGTTGCCCAAGGCTCTGTCCAACCTGGCCTTGAACACATGACTGGGAGTTTCTGTGGTAACATAAAAAATTAACTTATCCACACTTAAAAATAGAGATATTTAGCTTAGTCTGAATGGAAATAACATGGTTAATGGTAAATAAAACCTGCTAGATACCAGGCTGAAATTCTCTTTCAACTAGATCAGCAAATTATGTTCTCATCATTTCTGGGTTTAGTTTGTTGTTACGGGTTTGTTGTTTGGTGTGGTGTTTTTTTTGGGTTTTGTTTGTTTAGTGTTGTGGGGTGGTTATTTTTTGTTTTGTTTTTTTTTTCCCTTTTGTTCCCAGTAGAATACTTCTTCAGTAAACTATTTCTGTTGTGCATTAAATTAATGTGCTAATGTTTTCAAGATGCTTCTGGCCTACAAATACTTCTCAAATGTGAATTTTGCTATGAAGTAGTTCAATCTCATTCTTGCTTATCTTTTCATCTTACAGTAGCTTGAGCAAGGTCGTTTATTTTTAGTTAAATTTAAACAATCCATTTGTGTTGCCTTTGCTGTTTTGTTTCCTTCAGTCATCCACTCAAGTCATTTCTGTGATCTGGAAAAGCTTACGTTGTGCACTGTGGTGTCTGTCTTTCAATGCTTGTTGATCAGTGGCTTGGTAAGCAAAAGGAAGGCAGATGCAAAAGAATAACTTCTGCTGCTTTTGTTCTTTCAGGCACATGTATGACCATGCTGCAAATATGTATCCACAGTTAATTAAGAATCCCATCGTTCGAAGTGGAGTTCAGAATTTCATGGCGTATGTATTTAGTTACCAGAAAAGAAAATACTTAAAACTTGGGGTTGGAGGATGACAGAGTTTTTAAAGGGTTTCTATTCTCTTCCTTGTGGGCCTAAGAAAATACATGCTTCCTTTCCCTCTGCTTGAACGCTGTTAGTATGAAAAAAAACCCCAATTAAATATACACGAAGCAGGGCATATACCCATGCCTAATTCTGGTTCTTTCAAAGAAATGTTTAAAACCATTGCTACAAAGGGATGTGGATAATGTCAATGAATTCTGAAGGTCATTCTAGTCAAAATCCTTTTTCTAAAAGCTGGTATTTTGAACATTGCACCAAACATTGTGGTCTCCAGGCATCTGAATCTTTTTAGCACTGTGTATCCTTTTCTTCCTCTGCTGGGTTAGCATTTGTTTATTCTACTGCTGATGTTAATTCTGTTCTAAACACAAAGGACCTGATTCCCTTTTCTCTTCAGCTGTATAAACGGAAAGTAATTCTGCTCAAATAATGCAGCTGCACTGGTGGGAATCTGGGAGGAGAACCAGGCCAGGTACTGGGAAACTCAACTGTGATTACCAGCTACGTAAATCTCCTTAGACTTAATGTTTTCTTCCATTACAAATACTTCCGTGAAACCTTGGCCATTTCTGGGGACTACTTTTTCCTGCTTTCTCTTGTCTTCTGCTTTCCATGAGGGGTTATATATTTTGACCAGTTCTGTTATTGGTGTGCATATGTAAAATTGATTTGCTTTAGCTTATCCAAAAAGAAGAGGAAAAAAAATCTTAGCAATCCCTTGCTATCATTTTTGAGCATTGCTGTCCTTCTTGTGAAAGAAATGGGATAACTACCATATCAATGTGTACAATTTTTCCAGACTGACTCTGCATAGTAGCTGTATCCTCCAAGATGTGTTGGATGGAGAGGGTCAATACTAGGCGACCTTGTATGGTTTTTTCTATTGGTTATATCCTTGACTCCTGCATCGCTGATTTACTTAATAGCAGTTTTGAAATATGAGCTGGTGTATTGTCCTCAAAGTTGTTAGCCCTGAATTCTCTGAGCATACCCCTGTTTCCTCTGACATACTTCCTGCATCTTTTTACGTCTAGAAAGTTAAATCTGGCTGGTTTTATCACCCATATACTGCTGGAAGAGTTTGATTCCTTGCCAGGTTCATTCTTTCTTTTTTTTTACTGCTGTACATAATGCTGGATGGATAAATACAAGAGGAAGAGGCATGAATCTGGTCCTGACTTACTCTAATGCCTGTGGTTCTTCTGTGGCCCTTTGCTCACAGCAAAGGAGGGAACTCTAGGAGATCCTTATAATGTGGGCTGCTCTTGCCCTAAGGTCTATTCAGCTCGTGCTGCCTTGTGCTCTAAATCTGGCTTATTTAGCTAGTAAACTCTTGACTGGATTTGGCACATGGGTTGGTTGCATTTGGTCTCCCACCTTTTCCTCTGAGGCATAGCAGTGGGGCTTAGGCAGTGTTTGAGCACCACCAGCAGAAAGCCTTCATTGCACTTGCACCTAGGGAAGAGAAATAGGCTCTTCAAAGGTCAGTCTCTTTTTGTCCTTGAATAGGCATTTAAAAGGAAATGACTCACTTAACCCATCAAATGCTTGTTTCCCTTTGCTGACTATGTGGGGATGTTAGATCTAATGTAGCAGAGCCACCCACAGAGGTGGAGTCCAACTCTTTGATACTAAAGTCTAGTAGAGACACACTGCTGTAGAGCATGTTATGTAGATCTGAACATTTACACCCAGAGGATACAACATATAATGTCTTCAGGATTTCCAAAGCATGATTTGCCTCAAAACACTAGGAAGGTTGGATCATCTGGGTCATAATACATTTGTCCCTTCCTTGCATTATCAATTATACCCTAAAACAAAAACAAGAAAACCCCAACCTGTTTGTTCCTCTGCAGGAGACAAGATCAATGGACAAGACAACAAATCAGAAATAATAAGGATGACCCATTTTGGAGGCATGCTGGCTATATTATTGCACAGTTGGATGGTCTGTACATGGGAGCCCTCGAGTGGGCTAAACTACACAAACAAACAGTAAGATTACTGCCTCTCTCTTTCAGTAGCCGGGGATGGGATGTCAGAGGACAAAGATGGGAGAATGGAATTTGATATTAAAAAGAAAAGAATAATTAGTGGCAAGTACTCATTCTGCATACCATTCTACAAAATCTTCAGTGGTTGTTCAGTGTAGATAATGTGACCGAGCACTTGTCACCACAAAGTCATGTCACCACAGATCCTTCGCACTGGATTTGGAACCAAGGTGCTCGTGTGCTGGTGAGATTGGTGGTGGCTTTTGGATCCACGTGTGAATATTGGAAGGACAGAGTGGCTGCTGTTATCATTTTAAAATTGTTATAAAGCAAATGACCCTCTAGGTATAAAGAGTAGCTGCAACAGCATGAATCAGCATGTAGGAAGTGTATTAAAGGTTCCATTCTTATTTCCAAACATCACATTTCAAACCTTAAAAGCCTCTCTATTTCGGGGTATGCTTTACATTGCTAAATGTCTTCTCCTTTTTTGTCTTCTGAGTTTCCCATTACAAAACATATGGTCAGTGCTGTGGCAGGCCAAATGGAGTAGGTTTTGGTGGCTGTGTGTGGTTTGGGTTTTTTTTTGTGCGTGTGTGTTTGTTTGGTGGTGTTTGTTTGGTTTGTGTGTGGTTTTTTTCCCTTTATTTTTTTTTCTTCTATCTTTTTTCCCTCTCCATTCAGTTAGAATTCTCTTCTGGATCATCAGCTGGTGTGTTAATAGCAGAGCTTCCTTAACTCCAGTAGAGCTATAGTAATTACAGTGCTCTCCTTAAGTCTAATAGGTTTCTCAATGTGAGAGGGAGGGATTGAGTAATTGGAGTTGACTCAAAGTAAAAATGTCCCTTGTGTATGTATTTCTAACTTGAGGTGGTGCTGCAGTTTCCTGTTTGCCGGGGCTAGAAAGTTATCATCAGTCTTTTACCTCTGAGTACAGTTTGGACAGCTGCTCTTGCACCTTGGTGTTTGGTTTTCTGTGGCATCAAAATGATACCTGGCAGCTCTGCAAAAGAACAGGCAGTTAATTCACTTTGGATACTATGCTACTTTTCAAATACTTTGGAGAGATTAGGCTACAGCAATGCTATTTGTGTACATATTTACTGCTGTTAGCATCCCCTTAGGGAAATGAACATCTTGAAGGTTCTTGCTCTGAGCTTACATGGACAACAAAATCAGGTGCAGATGTAGTGTTACTGACTAGTATTCAAGCTTTGACACATTCATTTATCTCCAAATCAACCCAGCTTCTGTAAACTGTTGGTACTTAAAAAAACTAAACTAACAAACAACACCCCTCTTACTCTCCCGAGAGACGACCAACAGTATCTTCCTTATTCCTAGTGATTAAAGAACATCTACCCTCCAAAGAGGCTGTTTTCAACTTTACTCTTGAAGTACATGTTAAAACAATGTTAAAAAGGTTCTTTTATTTCATCCTTTAGCTTGTTAGTAAGTGGAATGTTTAGCAAATAAATTAACTTCACAGATAATTTCCCGCTCCCCCCCCTTATTTCTAAGTATTATAGTTTGGTTCAATTAATCCGATGTTGTTCTGAGCTTACATTGTGCAACGACTGCAATAACAAGTGTTTACTATTTCCATTACTCACAACTTAAAGAAAAATAAATAAACAACATCGTCTTACTGAAGACACCCACAACAAATTCTGCATGTCTTAAATAGCAAATTGCATTCCTATTACATTTTTTCCTTAGAGGTTTGAGAGTTGTGTCTTCTTTCTTTCCTTTGGTGGATACTACTGTTTTTCATATAAAAAAAAAAATCCTTTCTGTATGTGTATTGTCTTAGGATTATTATTATTGGTTTCTCTTTTGATCTACTACTGGTGCAGTAGTTTGGGTTCATGGTGGTGATAAACACTAGAAATACTGATAATATCTCACATGTGGGTTGTTGTGGTTTTATTATCTTTTTTTCGTACACCTCCTCCCCACACCAAAACAAAACCCCAACCAAAACCAAGCCTAAAACCAAGACGTGACAGGCTTTTTTATTTTGTTGTCTGATGTTCTAACTGCTACTGGGAAAAACTGACCACCTTGTAAGTGGGAAATTGCTTAGGGCAATTTCTCTCAACTGCCCTGAGCTTATAAGAAAATTAAACACTGCAGAAGAAAGGCTGAGAAGCCTTTTTCCTTAACTTCCAAAAGATCAGAGGCATGGGAAGGAAAAGAGGGGGAGAAGATGGATTTCTAAGTTTTTGCATTTCCTCACCCCCTCCACCCCCATGTTCATACATGGACAAAGTGCTCTCCTGAACACTGAGAAGTCGTGTGGTTGACGAGGTTAGGCCAGAATTGCTAAAGGGGATAGAGAAAAGGAGCTGCATTTACAAAGCCTGTGGATTTCAACACTGAGCACTGGGCAAAGTTGAATAAAATTGTTCCCTTTTCAGGGGAATGGAAACAAGCTGTTTCAATAGTAAATCTGCTTTTAATTTTACACATTGCGTATGTCAGGGTTTCTTATTGGCACTACACATACCTTTTCAAACTTGCAAGTAGTTGGAGTTTTAAATGTGCACTTATTTGAGGAAGACAAGTGAAAAAATCCGACTTTTCATTGTCTTGTATGCATGGTAGATTGAAGCTATGTGAAATCCACAAAGAGATTAAATGAGAGTTGGATTATGTGCATGCAGGTCACTCTGAAAGGTTCAGTTTTTCTTTTCTTCCCTAAACTTCAGGTCTACTTCACTTGAATATTGTGGAACCATTGTGTCTGCCACAAACTTTGTGCAAAGAAAATTTGGTTTGGACTCTGAACTCTTTTACAGTAGTAGTAGTACATATTTTTATTTGTACATGTATGAAGCAAAGGTTTCATGGTACTTTTCTGAACTTTTTCAATTGCATGGAGTATAGTTTCCTGCAGGGCTATTTTAGGTAGGTGCTTCCATTAAGACATTGATGAAGGCAATCTATGTTGTAAACTTCTGTATTTGGAGTTTTATATTTACAGGTATCATTAAGAATGATGTCAAAATCTGAATGGATTTCCATGTTAAACTGTGACATTATTCCATCTGGTTTAGCAGCATTTCATATTCAGTAAACAAACCCAACCCTTTTGTCAGGACAATTTCTGAAGGAGGGGCACTCAAAGAACATTAAGCCTTTTCATCTGCCTAATGCTCTACTAACGCTGTGATTAATCTTGGGCTTGTCTACCCATGGAAACTACCTTCGAATAAGGAGGTGTCAGAGTTTTAAATACTACAATGATTCTAGGACAGCTCTCTATTTGTACTTCCTTATTTTGTATTGAGAATGCTTATGCATGGGGAAGGTACTGGAAAACACTTGTTACAGAATAACTTGTCTATTTTAATATCCTGTGTAGACAAGCCTTTAAGGTTGGTTCTCTCCTGTCTGCTACCCTTTCTAAGTTTATTTCTCCTTACAGCTGATGTAACTCAAACTCAATTTGATATTTTTTTTCTTTTTGCTATTCAGGACAGTACCATAGAGGAGCCACACATTCTAGCAAAAGGACTTTTTCCTCTTGTCGTGGCTATACCACCTCTCCGCTTGTCAATTTAGCTCATTCATTCACTCTTCTTCAGGATGTAAACCATGCATACAAGGAGTTGCCCTGACATTGCTGTGTGAGATGGGAGAAGGTGATTACAAAAGATTGTAATATGCCCTATATTATGCACTTGTTATGATGAACACTTTTTTTTCTTCTCTGTAAGTCCTGCTAGTGGGCCCTGATTAAGTCTTCATAGAGAAGATGTCTCCATATATCCTGGAAATCAGCTGTAGTTATTTCCAAATTGGGGCGCTCAGCCTTGTGGCACATGCCTCAGGCCACTCCTGAAGTTCCCAGATTTGGCCTATATTAGAGTCTTCTGTTTGAGTGCATTGTTTTACTGAGACTCCAGAGAAGCTCTGTGCATTGTGCTTGTGTGATGTCATTGAGCATCAGACAATCTTAAACATAAATCCAGGTTTATCCAAGCAAAGCAATGAATTCCTGGAAATAAACTGGAACAAAACTTGCTTGTCTCTCAAAAGTGGAATGAAAATGGAACCCTAGTGGATGCTTAACAACCTAGTTCCTCTTTTACTTCTGTGATACTTCTTTCTTCTGGCTGGCTTTGGGAGCTGGCAGCCCAATCTCACCCAGTAGAGCCCTAGGAATTTATGTAACTTTTGCTTCTTTTTTTGAGTGGGTCTTTCCTCCAGCTCTCTGGCCACCTTTCTGTGTGTACAGTTCTGATAGCTTCCTTGCTTGGCAAGGAAGCTTGGCTTTGTTTTAGCTTGAATGGACTTCCTAGTAGCTACTGAATTTTTTACTTGCAATGACTGTAAGAGAGCACAGAAATTGGAAGCTTTTTAAAAATATACAGGCAATTCCAAGTGATGCCAGAGCAATATCAGTGGAGCTACCCGTAGATGTTGCAATGAAGGCAGGTTTTATGGAGGAGTAGCAAAGTGGTAGTAAAGGCATGTCACGTAGAATTAAAATGTCACAGGGCTGGCTGAGCATTCTCATATGCAATCCTGTTTGCTCCTCTCCTGGTGGTACTGTACAGTAATGCCTGTGTGAATCAAATGTTGGAAAACAGCTTCTCTTCATGTAGTGGTGGGCTCGTAGACCTTTAGGTGCAGCTGGATGGGGAAAAATTGTGATGAAACAGTGTCAGGTCTCTCTCTATGGATTCCAGTGAGATGGCAGTTCCTGAGATAGGTTTGTAAATGAGTTATACCACTGAGTTGCTTAAATTATCTAAAGACATATCTCTTGATGTTTGGCAGTTGTGGCCTTTGAAGCTCCCAGTTTGGCTCCTGACAGCAAAAATACGATGAACTAAAGCAATGTCACATATATGAAAGTTGGTTTTGTATTTCTTCCTCCAACTATAGCTGTTGTTAGGGCCTTCTGCGATGCATGATTTTTAGTTGTGAGAATGGCTTATTTCTCTCGGTTGTCTTGGTAAGCACTGTGGGAAGGTTTAATTGCTTCCCTGGGAATATATGGTCCAGAGTTTACATTATTTTTGGCTTTCCTGTTAGTTATTCTCTCTGCCAAAACAGTAGATGGGTAACACAGAATTCAGCCTTCTGTATAAAAATTAAATGGATTTGGCATTGTTTATTTCTTCCATTTCTTGCCTCCCCTTTGTTGGGGTTTGTAGAGAGGTCAGCTGTATGGTTTAATAATAGTGATTTATATTGCAAGCAATGTGTTTATTTGCTATATGATTGTGTCCCATTCTAAAATTACCATTTATAGCCCTAAAGTGATGTGTGCTCTGAATTCTTTTCCTTGCCTTAGCTAAAGGCATGATGCAAGCAAGAAGAGGAAATACTTCGAAAACCATCTTTGGAGGCTGAGATTAGACCACTGTTAAGCTTTTATTCTTGAAGAGGCAAATTAAGAGAAGGTTCTGAAGAGCATGTTGCACAGCAAGCTATGTGTAGTTAACCCTGGCTAGCTCCAACCATAAGAGGTTTCAAAAGCACGTAGCGGAGATCCTTTTGACTGACTTCTTTCTTCAGCTAGTTCTATACTTTATTAGTATTGTTAACATGTCTTGCTTATCTCATTTCTTTTCTCCTTCTCAGTCCTGAGGATGTCTTAAAATGCAGTCTTTATAAAAATCCAGAAACTCTCAAGAGTGTTTGTTAATGTAACGCTCTTCAAAGGCATACATAAACAAAAACACCCTAAAATCTTACTTCTTACTATTACCCCAGCATAACAGTAACAGCAGACTGCTTGGGGTGCTGTTTGCAAAGACACATGCAGAACTTGCATAAGTTATAGCTAGTGTCTCCTTTTTTTTCCCCCCTCAGAAATGTTAGCATCGGTAATGCCAGTACAAGGGCCAGACCCTTAAAGATACCTATGTGCCTAATACCACACTAACGTCCATGTGTATCTGGGCCTTGTGAGCAGGTATTTCCTAGACCATGTAAAAGCTTCCTTTGAGAGCAAAAGAAAAATTCTAACAGCTGAGACTGTCTTGATGCTTCTCTGTCTGAAAGTGCTTTTTGTGGTCTCTCTTTCCTCCCTTTCCTCAGCCACTGAGCATCTTTGATGTCCAGTTTCTGAATGCAGTTGGAGACCTGTTGGACCTCATTCCTGCATTATTTGAGTATTCTGCAAGGGGTGGACAATGCAATGTGGAGCCAGGAAGCCATGGGAAATATCAGTGGGATATGGGTCACTGCTCTGCACTCATCAAGGTGAGCATTAAGAACTTCATCTCCAGTCACTGTGATTTGCAGTCATGAGCCTGCATTTCTGGAGTCTTCACTGTTTACATTGTATGTGAATAGAGAGACTCCTGTCAATCAAGGTGCTTTTATGCAGTTGTCACTCATGCCTTTATAGGATTTTGGGTCCAGTTTTGCTCACTTGTGTTCAAGGGCAGGGATAAAAAACAAACCAAACCCACAGAGATTGACAATGAAAAGCTACTAGAATTACTAAGGAATGGGAAACTACCACGGAGAGCAGACTGGAAGAGAGTAATTTGTTCCACCTAGCCAAGTGAAGTGTGAAAGGGGGTATTGTGAATGCCTGCAAATACATTGGGCAAGTAAGCAGGGAGGAAGGAAAGAGGATTACTTAAACTAAAGGACAGTGCTAGCACAAGAACAAGTGGGTGCAGTTGACTGCTATTTTCCAAGTGTTAACAGTGATACTCTGGAATGGCTTTCCGACTGGAGTAATGACAGAAGAAATGTTTTTAAGGTAAGTGTCTGATACATCGTAGTAGCAATTAAATATTTCAATTAAAATTATCAAGGATCTAGTCAGCATATGGAGACTCCATGTATCCCAGCGCAACAATACTCAAATTGGGAAGCACTTGTTCAAGCATGCACCTACCACAAGAGGTTTCTGAGCTAACAACAAATCTTAGAACCAGGGAAATACTTTTAAAAGAGCTATTGTCAACATGTATTTACCTTTTCAAATTAAACATACTTTCATTTGCTTCCATACTTTAAAGTCACCCAGAGGCATTTTCACAGAAATAGCATGTTTTAATTTAATGTTGGGTATGCTTGCAGGGGGCTGATCTGAATATGTATATACAAGTATTCAAGAGGAAAGTGGGGAAACAAAGCATACCATGTGATGCGAGTGTCCCAAAACCCTCTAAGCTAATTAATTTTGAGAAATAACTACTAATTATTTGAAAATAATACACGGGCAAGAATTATTTCCAGAGGTTTCAGAAATTCATTGTTATAGTCACAGTTAAAAGCACAAGAATCTGCTCCTTCTTAAACAACGCAATTAATCAAACTACTTAGAATCTGGGAGAACAACTTGTTTTATCAAGTACAAAACATGCAAAGTATAGTAGGGTCTGAAATTATTCATCTTTCTGCTTCTGTTTTCCAGGTTCTGCCTGGATATGAGAATATATATTTTGCCCATTCCAGCTGGTTTACATATGCGGCCACGCTGAGAATATACAAGCATTGGAACTTCAATATAGTTGATCCAGACACTAGGACTGGCCGTGTCTCATTCAGCAGTTACCCAGGTAAAATCAAGAAAACCAAAACAGTATCGATATCAAAGATGTGGATATGGACCATCTTACTGTCTTGCAAATGTCTTGTCTGTAAAATGGATGATACCTTAAGAAGCACTGGCTTCAATCTACCTTAAAACATTTAGCCATTGAAAGGACAAAATGTCTTCTTCAGTTTTTGGCTTGAACGTGATATTGTTGTCGTCATCTTTTGTTGTTGATTAATCACCTTCAGTGCTCTGAATAGTACTTGTTAAATATTCTACCTCTGGCACAAACATGCTGCTTTGAATTCTGCTCATGCAGTCTGCAGTCATCTCAACTGCTGAACTCCTCACCTTGCCTATAGCATTCACATGTTTGGTAATAACAATTTTGAACACTTCTGTTTAGTACTGTGGCATGACTCATGCTGTAATGGGATTATTAGAGAGTGTCAGACAATAGCCATTTGAAATTGTATGGACTTCTTTGGTGCTGGGTTAGCAAATATTCAGTGTTGGGTTTTGTTTGGCTGGTTTGTCCCCCCACATCTGCCTCTTCCAGCTTCTCTGGAAGCTGTTGCAGAGGAGTTTTGGGGTTTTTTTTTAATGCTTACTTTGTGTTAGTAATGTAGGCAGCCAGAATATTTAAAATCTCCCTTGGGAAGATTAGGCAGCACATAAGAGTCTCAAGTTTCCTGGAAGAAGGTTAGAAATTGGTAGCAGTTAATGTTTCAGTGGTAAAATATTTACTCTTGCTAGAGTAGCACCAAGGAACATGAATATGAAAAACCAAAGCAAATCTAAGACTGAGTTAACATTGCACAAGTTTTTAAAGGTGGAATTTCGAATTCAAAAAATACCTGAACACTCAAGAATCTTCATAAACTTTTTAAATTGAAGTATGTGCTGTTGAAGACTGTCTCATTCTGAATAAATTTTATTGGCTGATAGTTTCAAAATGTGCTCTGTTGAATTACTGTGCTTGCCTTACTACAAAGGCGAGGATCCTTCATGGCAGGGACTTCTGGGACTGTGACCAGGAAATGGTTTTGAAAGGCAGTTGCATTCATTTAATGTTGAAAGCAAGTCTTTTTCTGTGGGGTTCAGACCTTCCGAAGTGACCCTCAGAAATGCAGCATATTCTGACATCTGCAATTTTTGCTTTGAGGAAGGAGTAGAGGTATTCTAGTGAGTACCTGTTAAGTGTACAGCCTCTCAAGGAGGAATTTCATTTACTTGTTGCAAGGTTTTGCCAAGCGTATGTAACCTGGCAGAAAGGTTTCTGCCTGAGCTCTGATCATCGCCTGAATGTACAGAAGGTTATTCTGGATCTTGTCTCTTTCAGGAGAAATACTGTTGAGGATAGTGCTATCCCTCGGGAGAGTGTGGCTTTGTTTAGCAGCTCTTGCATGCTGCGTTGTGCTGCGGATTCAAAACTGGGGGTCAAGATTAGCCATGAAGAGTGTGTTTTATTTTCTTTTTAGTGGGTGTCTCTGGTAATGTCTGTGGGTTGTTCATTTTGTGGATTCTTTGTAGAAAGTGAAATGCAAGTCTTCTGTTTTGATGAGACTGATAAAGCATGCTATATAGGAGGATACCTGAAAATTAGCTGCTACTAAGCTGAAATGGTCGGGGCCTGTTTGCTGTTGTACAAAATCCCAGCGTGCTTCCTTGAGGCTGAGGTCTGAAGAGATGGCTAACTTTAAAGCTTGCCTGTACTGGGTAGACTCTGGCATGGCAATGTGGTAAGGTGTACTTCTGCCCACAAAACTGAGTGAGAACTATTGTGAAACGTAGTCCCCGTGGCTCCACTGAAGTTTGAGACCTGTGGCATGCAAAGCAGACTCACCAGCCACCTAATTACAAGGTACTACCGTAAGCACTAGACAAGCATGACCCACTGACTACAGCAAATTGCACTAGCTGTGGGTGTAGTTCACAAACTTGCAGTTTTCCAGAGAATGAGTAAGCTCTAAAGCACTGGCCTGGTAATGATCTAGGGACATCATGCAGGAGGGAGGGAGCTGCCAAATTCCTCTGCTCCATGTTGTGATGAGATGGAGCCTTGTATTTTCACATCATCTGCCCATAGAATATGTAGGTCCTGGCCATGGTTCCATTTGATGACTGTAACTTCTCTGCATGCAAGTTCCCACTGTTTATTCTCTGTCCTGAGAGACACTAAGAACCAGTAAGAAAGGCCAAGCTAGTAAGCTCTCATAAATAGAAACACGATCCTAATGTACATAAAGTATTATCCAATACATGAAGTATTGTAGAAAACAACATTTAAAAAAAAGTTATTGTTCCAGGCCTTCAGCGACAACTGAGTAGTTCAAAGATTCTTGTCATCCAGTAGACTGGATATGAAGTAAAATTCTTCTGCTGTCCAAAAGCTGTGTCAGAAAAGCTTCAAGGAGTCATTTGCCTTCTGAGAAGGAATGTGCCAACTCCCTGATTTCTCCTGCAGTCACAAAGTAAAATTGTCCAGATTTTTTACTTACAGTATTTCAAAAGACAGGCAACTACACTGCAAAAAATATTTGTTGTGACTCAGAGGATCTAAGGCTATTCACTAACCATGATGCATGTCAGCTAAAGCATTATGATACAGCAACAGGGCCTTGTGCTTCCTTGCTTCTGCTGTGACAGAGCAGGTAGCAGGACAGGCAGGAATTGCAGAGCCCATCCAGGCTTCTCCAGCAGTTCCCCACATTCCTGACAGCATGCTGAAATGTCCACTGTTACAGCATGTCTTCTCTGATGCTTTCTCCCTTTCAGAGTAACAGTAGTGCTGCAGAGATACAGTTAAGTGGAAATGAACAGGAGTAATAATCTCTGCTGTTGCAGAATGATTTAGCTAGTTGCTTTTCTTTTCCACACTAATCCTAATCCTCACTTGAACTCTGCTCATATTCTTAGTTTCCTCTTCTGTTGAAGGCGTCTGTGCAGAGCTGCATGCAGAACAGCTCTGTGAACCACTGGAAAGGAAGTGTCTGAGCTGAATTCTCGGGCATCCCTGACTTCTTCAGTGACTTGTTTGGACATAAGTACTTAATGTGGCTGGTGAATCTGTGCACAGCAGAAAGAACTTATATTGTACAGATGTGTTACAGTTGCTCACAAATGTCGAGTGTCATTTGCGGAGTGTAAGAACTGTGATGACAGAGACTTTAGGTGCTGGGTTTTGGAGGAGGTACCTAGTAAAAGATCAGACAGAACCTTCTCCCCACCTCCCTGGGTCACTGCTCTACACCTCCCCGTTGAGGTATTCAAAGAAATGAGCCCAATTAACTGATTAAATTTGCAGTTTTCCTTGGACAGGGAGGTTGCAGCTCCTAAGACTTATGTCCATTTGGCTGGACATCTTCTTGAACAAGTAGTTTTGAACTCCACTTAAGAAAGGGAATCTACCATTTGGACCCAAGCACTCTCTGGTTTGGGTAGCGACATACTCCCTCTGGGCTGAATCGCAGTCTTGTTACTCTGATTTTAGCTGTTAAAGGAACAGTTGAGAAGAACTTAATGGCCACTTTTGTTCCTCTGGTCTGTTGCTTGGTTGAGACAGGCTATGACATGGGAACAAGATGGCACAAATTGTCTTGGTGAATTGGCTACACATGTCCTGCTAAGACAGGAGGGAGAAGTAACATGTGTCTCTTGAGCTGAAGTCATCTGGTGTTAGTACAGAATCAGGAAGTGCAGTGTGATCCTTCCCCATGGCCTGAGTAAGAGCTGGGAGGGGCAAAACATGGGAAGGGTGGCAGCTCTTTCATTCCTGGGACCAGCTTGCTCATGAGGTATTGCTAAAGCATTTCTTGCTTTTCTGCTCCATCCAACATATGTCTAAAACCTGGAGGGAAGCAGAGGAAAGTCTGATGCGCTTTGGAGATGAGACGGCAGAGCTATAGTGTGGGATGTGCTATTTCTTAGTGCCTAGAAGAGGTCTGTAAGTGGAATTAAGGCAGCTGGCAGGAACGCATAGTATCGGCAAGAGAAGCAGCTGCTGATGAGTCTAAGAAAACTAATCCAGAGAAGAAGTCGCCTTTCCCATTCTCAAATGTGTTTGTAGCACAGAGCATTGAGCATCTCAGCCGGAGCTACTCGCATCTGTATGAGGTGATTAGCAAAACCTCATGGCTCTGACTTCCAGCCTTGTTGTACTGACCCTTTCCATACTTGAATGAGCACGAGGACCTCTTAAAACATCTGAAAAGCTGATGCCATCTGGTTTGGAAAGCAGCAGCGTACCTCTTCAGGAACAGTAGCTGCCAGGAGTATGTTACCCCCCAAATACACTTTATATGTGCTGACTCTCTGGACAAGACTGACTCAGACTTCAAAAACTGTTTTGCTTTGCTTGGCTGATTAATATTGTCACGATGAATGAAACTGCAGACTCTGGAAACCTCATTATTCCAGTGGTGATTGGAAACTGAATCTAAATGGCTCAGGCTCATTCTGAAGTGCTTTCAGAAGTGCTTTTGCTTCTCTCTATGCCGGAAGAGTCAGGTTCACTGGGGGAAGGTTGCTGGGAGGTGGAGGGGAAGAGGGGAAAAAAACCTGAGTTGCTGACAAAAATGGGAGGTGGGTTTACAGAAGAAAATAGGTGAACTGTACACTGAGACAGCAGTTGGCATAAAGGCATTTTCAATTACAACAGATTCTCATGCATACTTAAAATGACAAGAATGACACAAGAGGACACTAAATATGTGCTGATATCTCTAGGCTTCACCCAGGTTTTCTTTTTGTGGACGTCTTTGTCCTGGGTAAACCTGTTGTAGGTGTTTTAATTTCCCTTTGTTTAAGGAGTGCGTATGCCTTAAGTCAAAATGGTATATGTTGTCTTGGAATAATTAGGCTGCTAATAGTGTACCATGAAGGGCACACTGTATTATAAACCACTGCAGGATAAAGCTTGGTAAATACTAAGGCCCAGAAGGAAACCCTCTTGTTTTCCGCTTTACTGAGTTTTGCAATTTATTTGAATTACAGAGTTCAAACTTCAGTTAATTCAGCATCATTCCTTGTGTTGACACTTGTTTGGAATGGAGTTTTTCTCTTTTATCTCAGCTGATGATTGAAAAGGAAGAAAAAATTATTTGGTTTATTTTGAAGTAGGGCACTTGGCATTGGCACCCATGTGGGAACTGGCATTCAATTCGGATCACAATTGTTTAACAATTTAATTTCTTGCCTCTGGGTAAGCACTTGACTTGTTACACAACAGTTTATTGCTGCAGTATGCCATGTCCTTCTATAAAATAGACTGGCAGAGCCAGGCTTAAAGTATTTCTCTTCTTGTCCTTACTACTTGAGAGAACTCTGCTGTTAATGTACGGAATTTATTGATGCTCTTTTTCTGTCTCCAAGAATAAAATACTAGGAACCACAAGCTGCCAGGGTACTCTGCCTGTTCTATACTGACCTATTTTTAGAGAACAGATGACCACAGAGCATATTTTCCTGGATCTGTTCTGATTTGAGAACCTGAGACTTTAAAGAAATCTTGCTGAAATGGAGCCCTTAAACAGTACTTCTGCTTGAAGGAAGTCTCTCTTTTGATGAAAGCCCACGAACTGGAGGCAGAGCTGAGGCATGTTTCTGTCTGTCATAGGTTGCTGACCTTGGTTTGTTTGCAGAGTGCATTAATAAAGCTTGCTGTGGAACATGTAGTGGCACTTGACTACTACCCTGATGTGCAGCATTTTAGCATTTTGTACTCTTTGAAGAGCGATACCATTAAAAATGCATTAGCAAGAGACTAGTTCTGGATGATTTCCCCATCAGGAGCTCAGTTAACAACCTTTTTTCCCCAGCCTGTCAACCCTGTATCTTCTGGGGAATCTCAAAGTCAAGTTATTTCTGCTTGTAAGTAGTCACCATGCTATCCATGGCATCACAGCTGACCTTTGCAGCTCTGTATACCACCTCTGGCTGAATATCTGTAGCCAGATCTGCAATTGGACCTAGGACTTCTGTTGGCATGTAGTGTGGAAGAGAATATTGCCCAGAGATACATCACTGTGTTGAGTTTGCAGGGCTGATAAGCATAAAAAAATCCTAATGACAACATGTCAGAAAGAGGAGTAGGTGGAACTTTAAAATACAGGACGTGGTTTGTGATTTAAGAGGTGCCCATTTCTGGGAGATGCTTTTAAGGTTAGACTGGAAAGGATTAAACTAGAAGGAAGATTTTTCTGCTTGTCTTGGTTTAATCCAAAAGGGTTTAAATTTGAAGGTGTATCTGTTGTCCTTGTAGAATAAACATCTAAAACTGAAACTGTTTGTTGAAAATCTCTTTGTGGAGTTGTACTTTGGTTTTCTTTGTTGTATTTTTAAAAGGAATTTCTTTGTTAGAAACAAACATTAATTAGGCATTTACAGTTTGTAATCCTCAGCATAAGACATAGCTTGACATATGAAGGAGAAACTTCCAAGCTTGGGATAAAAACATGAAGCACATGCTCTAGACAAACAATTAGGCTGTGTTGAAAGCATGACAAATGAGAGACTGCTGACAGGTGGGCTTAAAGCACTTGCAGAAGTTGCCACCTCATCTTTAATATTTGTACAGCTTGGTTTCGAACACACACACATGCTGACTCATTCATACCCTCTTAGCTTGTCACTCTGTTTTGTTCTATGAGTATATCAAAGGTTCACAAAAATAACAAATCTGTATTATTGCTGTTTAAGGCTTTTTGGTGTCCCTGGATGACTTTTACATACTAGGCAGCGGCTTGGTAATGTTGCAGACTACCAACAGTGTGTTCAATCAAAGCCTCATTAAGCAAGTGGTGCCTGAATCCCTATTAGCTTGGCAGAGGGTCCGCATTGCTAACATGATGGCAGATGGTGGCAAAACTTGGGCAGAAACCTTCTCGAAATGCAACTCAGGTAAGTGCACTTTCATAAGAATCTTAGAAAACAGGACTGGTTCCCTCTTCCCCTTGTACTTTCTTCCTTCTACAGGCAGGACAAGTAATTATCTCTTTGCTTTCATATCTAGGGACCTACAACAATCAGTACATGGTGCTGGACCTGAAGAAGGTCAAGCTGCAGAAGAGCCTTGATGACGGTGCGTTGTACATTGTTGAGCAGATCCCAACCCTTGTGGAGTATTCTGATCAAACAAATATTCTCCGGAAAGGTAATAGCTTCTCTAGCACTTACTGGCTTAGGAAAGCCATCTCTTTGTGTCAGCTGGTGGACAGTCATGCTTCGTAACTGGGAAGGGCTTATTGAGCACTAGTGCTGAGTTGCAAGCTAGAAAGCTCTGTTGCCAGGTCTATTATGTTGTATTTATTTTTTCTTGATGCTATGGCAGAAATGTGGTGAGTATCTGTGTTTTTTAGAAGCAGGGGAGTGAAATATAGACTTTACCTTCTTTCTTTCTTTTTCTTGCCTTTTTTCCTGGTATTATTTTGCCCTGTCTTAGAGACCCATGAGGAAAAAGGTGAGGTCTCTTTGGAAAGTACTGAATAACTATGATGCTGTGGGCTACTTGAAATGTTTGGTGAGTGTGTCACCTTACAAGGAGATGAGCTTTAAAATAGAATTTCTATGTTAGATTCAGATCCTGAACTGTTCTGGAGCTCTGTTATCTGATAAATACTTGCTGTTTAAAAGATTCCTTAGTATCAAGACTAGCAAGCCTAGCAACAACCTGATGAAAATCAAACGAAAATCCAGGTGAAGCAAAACACCAACTGTCAAGTTTCCTTCACAGATGTTTTATACACAGTCTATGGCAACATCCAAAAGCCTGAGCTCATTCCACAAATTTAAGTGTGTGTCTGGTGCTTTGTGCTTGCTCCTCTAATCACGTGCTGAGGAGGTGAATTGATGAATTGCTCTTCATCATCAAAATGACTGGAAATACATTTGGGTTAGCAGCTGTGGTTGTTTCACCCTGGAATTTTCCAAGTCTGTCTCCTTGGAAAGTTCTGGCTCTTTTTTAGGCATTGCCACAATGCTTAAGGGCACAGGAGTGCACTGCAGTTCATGTTTCTTTATGCGTGAGTAGTACATTGATTTCAGCATAGAATCATAGAATGGTTTGGGTTGGATAGGCCCTCAAGATCATCTAGTTCCAACTCCCCTGCCATGAGCAGGGACACCACACACTAAACCATGTTGCCCAAGGCTCTGTCCAGCCTGGCCTTGAACACCTCCAGGGTTGGAGCATTCACAACTTCCTTGGGCAACCTATTCCAGTGCCTCACCACCCTCACTGTGAAGAACTTCTTCCTTATATCTAATCTAAACTTCCCCTGTTTAAGTTTAAAGCCATTACCCCTTGTCCTACCACTACAGTCCCTAATGAAGAGTCCCTCCCCAGCATCCTTGTAGGCCCCCTTCAGATACTGGAAGGCTGCTATGAGGTCTCCACGCAGCTTCTCTTCTCCAGGCTGAACAGCCCCAGCTTTCTCAGCCTGTCTTCATACGGGAGGTGCTCCAGCCCTCTTGGCATCCTCGTGGCCTCCTCTGGACTTGCTCCAGCAGGTCCATGTCCTTTTTATGTTGAGGACACCAGAACTGGACACAATACTCCAAGTGAGGGCTCACAAGAGCAGAGTAGAGGGGCAGGATCACCTCCTTTGACCTGCTGGTCACGCTTCTTTTGATACAGCCCAGGGTACGGTTGGTTTCTGGGCTGCAAGCGCACACTGAAGCCTGCTCATGTCGAGTTTCTCATCAATCACCACCCCCAAGTCCTTCTCTGCAGGGCTGCTCAAAAGCAATGCATCAGATTAGAACCTGGGATCTGAGTCTCTTCCACCAGATGTGTAAATATTCCCATTGCTCTTGATATTGCCGAGATCTCTTGCTCTGGTGGGCAGAGGAGGAAGCCATTTTGTTTCAGACAATTTTTGTTGCCTTCATGTAATCCCCCTCACCCCCCCTTCAGCCTTACACCATCTCTGACTTGTTTTTGTCACTGTTCACCCTGCCAAGCCTAATGGGTGGGTTTCACTGACTTATAGCAGCCCTTGGGTTAAAGCCTGCCTCGGACTGAGGGCAGCACTGTCTGCATGGGATTTGCAGTCTTGCAAAGCCTGAGATGCAGAAGAGCTCTTGTTGAAGGAGAACTTGAATAACTGCTTTTGTTTTAGCAATTTAAACAGGGAGTTTTTCCAGGTGGGAGAAGGGAGTCATCTGTATGTGCTGCATTCATGTGAGAGACAATAGCAACTTTCTGAATTACAACTAAACCCTACTGGTATGGGAGCTGAATGTAGCTGTATCCTCTGGCCTGCATCATCAGAGGCTGGCCAGTGTGCTCATTTCTGGAGGATGCCTCTGTTACAACACAGTGCATACACAACCCTTTTCCTTCAGGTAGGTTCTAGGTCATGTAAGTGAATGACAGCAGACAGGGTATTCCTGGCGGCTACACGCTAGGCAGGACCCAAGCTGGTAAGGTCTCAGCTCAGGTGGTGTTCCAGTGCTTATGCTGTCTGTGTATCTGTCCTTCAGGGGGTTTGGTTTCAATCTGTGTCTCACTTATAGCGAGTCCCGCTTGGTTTTTCTTGAGCATCTCAAAGCCAGACTCCTCACATGTGGGGCTGACATTAATACAGAGTGCTGCATTCACCAGTACCTAGATAAATAAAGCAGTAAAACTCTAAGCCAAATCCTAGTGTGTGTCATTTGAGAAGCAACATTCCTCAGTGACACCAGGAGTGCTGGTAGTTTGGAAAGAATCTGAAAGTGCGCTGCTCTTGGGATTAGCTCATGTTATGTACTCTCTCCCTGAACACTCCTTGCTGTCTGCCTTGCAAAAGAAACACCAACAAATTAAGTGTTAAGATGCAGGCATCTACTTTTATCTCTTCCAGGACTACTTGTACCCAGGTTCTGACCTGGATGGTCTGCTGGCTCTTTACAAGCTCTTCTGCTTTCCACACTAGTCTTGTTTCAGGCAGTTGTATGTCAGCTATCTAAAACTCTCTCTGGAGTTCTGGTTGTTAAACCTGCCCTTTAGAGTTAGCAAAACTGCAGGATTCATACTTGCTTTTGGAAAGGTTAGGGCAGGGCTCTGCTCTGCCTATCAACCACTTCTTAACACTCAAAGGCAGATACTGGCAAATATGCAGCTATCCCCCATCTTTCCTTACTGCAGTGTGCAACCACAGCCCTTCAAACATGTTTGTGTGTGGTCTGTGTGTGTGTTTGTGGATATCTGTCTGTCCCTGGCATGTCAGCATGGTATGTTACTCTGCCGTGGGGAGATGGGAGGCCTGGAAAAAAGCTGGGACGTTTGGTGAGGGTGAGTGATCTTTTGCTCTTCTGAGATTGAGTAGAGAAACCGCTTCAGGAGGTTTCTCTGTGTTCATTTCAGACTCCTGCAAGTTTCTCAGCTGTTTGGCAGAATGAGCCTGCAGGGTGGAAGTCTGGGGGCAGGTTGCCTGGGTACAGTCTCCAGTGGTGTTACACTGGGAGTCAACCCTCATCATGCCAGTGACCATTGCCTTATTTTCTTGTGTTCAAACCAGTTTGACGTGTTATTCCTTGACATGCTGTTCAGGCAACGCAGCATGGAAAATGGTTTATTTTTTTTGATATAAGCAAGAGCATTCAGCTTTTCTAAGTGATTCCTGGGTTGGATTTTGTCTCGGGCAGGTTACTGGCCTTCTTACAATATTCCTTTCCATGAAAAGATTTACAATCTCAGTGGGTATGCGGCATACGTTGAGAAGTATGGCATGGATTTCTCTTACGAGCTTGCTCCAAGAGCAAAAATCTTCCGTCGAGACCACAGCAAGGTGACCAGCTTGGAAAGCATGAAGTACATCATGAGATACAACAGTAAGACACATGTTTATGTACTGTGGAGCTGATTGTAATAAAACAGTGTTACTTTCTTAGATCATACTGGGAAGCTGCAGCCTCGTGTACAGAGCAGAGGTCTATTGCCTTAGGTGCAGAGTACACACAAAGCAAAAAGAGTAGCATAAGCTCATCGTTGAGGTAGGAAACCAGGCTAAAACTACTCTAACAGAAACAAGACTGGGTTCCTTCTAGAACCAGGGCCCTCAGGCTTGCTGTCTGAGCTTTCCAGAGAGCTTCTGACTCTCCAAGAGACCCTGTGGACTGCTGTCCCCTAATACATCTACAGCTTGTCAATCTTGAAAGCCTTAAATCCTAAGCAACATTTAGGTCAAATCAGATGAGAATTTAGGATAAAACTTCAGGTCTTTGGTTTTGGTTTTGTGTGTGGTTGTGTGTTTTGTGATGGGGTTTTTTTTCTTTTTTTTTTTTGGGGGGGGGGTTGGTTTTTGTTTTGGTTTTGGGGGTGGTTTTTTTTTTTGTGGGTTTTGTTTTTGTTTGTTTGTTTGTTTTGGTTTTGTTTTTCCTGTTCATGCAAATAATCTTTGATAGTTGCTCCGCTCTGCTTTTTCCTGACAAGGGGGTTCTTAACTGCATTGCAGCCAGCTTAGTTAACATCTGGCTAAGCCCATCCCTAAGTACAGATACCTTTAGATGCTATATTTTTATTCCCAATTATAGGGAACTTGATGATTACTGGGCTTGGGGTTTGGGAGGCCTCTCCCAGGGTGAGGTATTGCCACTGTTAGGGCTGCAAGTAGCAGCATGCTCTTAGATGCTGAGCCTTGCCACCTTCCCCTCTTAGTTTGCAGCTGCTACAGTGGGTGTTTGAAGGCTTTGCTCCATGCCACTTATTTCAGTCCAGAACAGGAAAACAGAGGCTCTCACTACCGCGCTTTCCCCCCTTCATGTCTGCTCCCCACTTCCCTTCTCTTCTGCTTTTCTCTTCTGCCAATGTTGTGGAAGGTTTCCTCATGTGGAGTTGCTGATTTTTGTGGTTCGAGGTTGGCACTGGTGCCCCTGGGATGCAGAAACAGCTGTATGGAGTTGGATTAGGAGCTTGGCTACTTAATGTCTTGTCTCCAGCATTGACTTCTAGCTGGTACCTGGGGAGCAGTATGAGAGCAATGTGATAGAGCTGCGTTTCTGCCATCTCCCTTACCCAGATTTTAGCAGCTTGGGCCCTTTGCATCAGCTTTTTGTGAGGGGATTAACTTCTTTTCTTCCTTCCCTTCCCACCACATTTCTCCCCAGACTACCAGCATGATCCTTATGCCGAACACAATCCTTGTAACACCATTTGCTGTCGGGAAGACCTGAATCCTTCTTTTCCAGTGCCTGCAGGCTGCTACGACTCCAAGGTAAATTACCTCCATTGCAATATCTGCTCAATGTTTGCTGCAGCCTCTGTGCTCCTACCAGACCCGTAGGATATTTCCCTGCACCAGGGTATGTATGGCCAGGCCCGCTGGTTCCCTCTTTTCATGCTGTCCAGGTGGTAGGGCAGATCCTGAGGTCTGTGCAGAGTCCTGTTTCCTCTCCCTGACACCAGTCCTGGCACAGTGGCAGAGGTCAGAGGATACAGGGGGAAGTGTGGGAAAAGAATGATGGGAACTTGTGGTGTTTAGGGGTTAAACCCCAAAGCCTTGCAGCAGGAGGAGCCTAAGAGAAAGCTGGAAGGAATCATCACATCATTCCAGTCATCACATCATTCCAGTCATCACATCATTCCAGTCATCACATCATTCCAGTCATCACATCATTCCAGGAAGGTGACTGTTTTACACCCTTGGACTCCTGTTAATGGGGACTGTGTGGGTGCCTCCTCAGAGCCCACAGGAATGTATTTTCAGTCTCACTTAGCTTTACCTTTACAAAAGCCTGGCTCTCTACTGAGTCACCCTGCTCCAGGGCTCCTCCTCTCTGTGAAACTGCTTTGAGCAAGGTTTGGTGAAGATCACTTTGCTTCCTGGGGGATGCAGGAAAACCCTCAGACCCATTGTCCCGGGGAAAGCAGCAGTTTTTCTAGGCAGCCTGTGTGGTATTTTCACTGTGAGGGGCAACACCTGAGTAAGCAGCTATCCAGGCCAGCCCCGGTGTGCTGGGAAGTTGTACAGTGTTTTGTCCTGTGGGGTCCAGCCTGCTGCATTTTGGGATTACGAGTTGGTTGCTAGGATGGGCCCTGTGGAAGCTGTTTTGGCATCACCAGTGCTGTGTTCTGGCATAGCTTTATGTCCAGTCAGTTCATACAAGCCCAGGCCAGCTGCCTGCTGTGGTAGCCAGTAGGAGCATTCAGAGCTGGTTATTATGGGGTGAATGCAGAAAATGGCTGTGTGGAGGTGGCTGGTGAGGGAGGAGGTCAGTGCATGCTGGTGGTAGTGCCTTTGCCAGCACTGTTTGGCAAGGGGAATGGGCTGGGGGAGGACAGGGGACCTAAGAGGGGCACTGAGATAAGTAGCTCGGAGCAGAGGCAAAACCTGGCAGTTTCAAGCACTACAGTGCAATTTTAGTGTCTCTGAGTTTGGGAAGATGGAGCAGGCTGGGGACCTCTTGGGTGGGAATGGAGGAATAGGGGGGAGCCTGGGCAGCCACATTAACTCTGTGCTGCTTTTGTCCTTTCCTGAATTACCCTGACTTGGCCCGGGGGACAGCCCAAGTGCTTAACATGCAGCAGAGCTTACATCAGACCCCCTAGGCATCCCACTGCAGATCCGGCTGTTTCCGAGACACAAACCCAAGGAGGATGGTCCCAAAGGCAGGTTGCTGCCTCTCGCACCCTGGGTAGCACAAGGGCTAAAAAGCAGGTGGGCTTATGCTTTGCTGCTGCCTTCAGCTGGATGCTCTGTGCCTGAAGATGCCTCTGTGCAGGTGAAGAATGCTGCCTGCTCAACGTGTGTTTCCCCTTGCTCACTTATCTTGTTGTTCTCAAATCTCCTGAGCTGTCTCTGCTTTCTGCGGTGGCTGCACCTCCACCACCACACCACCCCTTTGCCCAAACTCCTGTCCTTTATTATAGGTGTCGGACTTCCGCCTGGCTTCAGCGTTCACAGCCACCGCCATCAACGGCCCCCCGGTGCAGGGCGGTCTCCCTGTCTTCACCTGGAAACGGTTTAACCACACACGGCACCAGGGCCTGCCAGAATCTTACAACTTCCATTTCGTCACCATGAGGCCCATCCTGTAGAACCAGCAGCAATATTCCCAAATAGTTTTGGGTTGGTTTTGTTTTTTTTTTAACAGAAATTTTCATTCCTGTGTGTAATAAATCGACTTGATGGCCACATCCGTGTGCCTCAGCTGCTTTCCCCTGCCCTGCCTGCTAGACACTTCATATTGACATTGGCTGCTTTGGTGTTCTCCTCTTCCGAGCTGTTTGGGTGGCCTCTCCTTTGACTAGGACTGATGGAGACTTGTGGTGACCTGAGCCACCATCACAGCTCTTCTCAGAGCAGCAGTGAACTGCAGTTTGATCACCGAAAGTGATCCATCTTTAGTAGCAACATGGGACCTGTCTCCAGGGCTGGGCCAAGCCAGGTGACTGGTGGTGGGCTTACCTCAGTGATGGGTTGGTGTCTGCCTTTTGTCTGAGCAGTGCCTGTGAGATGCTTCTCGTCTAGGAATGTCGGTAGCAGAGCAAGTCAAAGGTTCTCCAGGGCAGGTCAGAGCGCCTGCTGCCTACAGGGCATGGTGATCAGTGGCATTTGCAAGATTTCCTTTGTCTTGCCAAAGCAGGGTGCAGGGGTCAGGCTGCAAAAGGCAGTGAAAGGATGTGCCTGGAGATTTCTGAAAGCAGCCAAATCTTTTTGACACCCCCATCCCCTCCCCACCCCCCCCCAGGCTGCAGCGTAGCAGCAGGGAAAGAACTCGTGTGTGTGGTGGTGGGATGGATTTCTCACTGCTCAGTGGCCTCTCTGTCCTCTCCATCAGCTGTGGAAGTGGAATGTGACAGTCTGGCTCTCACAGGTGGCCAGGGCTGTGTGTGTGACCCTTAACTACCTGTGTTTACACTGAGGAGTCAAGTCACTGGGCTGTTTGGTGCTAGGTGTCAAACGTGTAATTAAGCAAAACAAAATAAACAGCTCTTTCCTCCTGGCCTAGATGGTCCAAGCTAAACCGTGCACAGCACTGTCCTGTGTTAGGAAGGCAAAGAATGAGCAGTGTGAGGTTTCGATCAAACCCCGGGAGTTTAGCTTGTGTGATGGGGGAGTGAGTTAGTTACTGCAGTACAGGTGAGGTTCTAGCCCGACTATTTGGCTGTCACAGCAGAGCTGAGTTCTGCCAAGGGAAGAGGGAGACCAGAAGTTACCGCAAAGCTTTTGCCAAAAAGATGAAAAATCCATGCAGGGACTGAAGTGATTTTCTTGCTGGAGCAGAAGGAGGTAAGTGCAAGAGGCCGGAGGGAACACGTGTGTCGTGCAGGGGAGGAGGAATGGGGTGAGATACAGGGGCAGGAGAGCACTGTGGGAAATGACCAACTGCTGCAGTACTCACCATAGAGCTGCTTTTTGGTCTGCAGGACAGCTCTTCGTTGTGTAAAATTTGCTGGACAAAGCTACTCGTTTGTGGTACCCAGATCCACTGTAAGTGTGTGCACGGGTGCGTGAGCCAGTTGCAGCTGTGCCTGTGCCAGAGGGGGATGGATGAGGCTGGTGTTCGCTCGGTGTGAGCCACAAGAGGTGGCGGTGCTGCACCAGTGCTTCCTGCCGAAGTGATGGGGAGGAGGCAGCCCGGCACAGGACTCTGCGCGCACAAGTTACTGCTACCCTGAAGTTCTCGATCAGTGAAGGTGTCTTGCTCAGCCACAGCTGGGACCACAGGGACCGTGATTCCTCCGTGAGCCCTTGTCCTTGCCACAAGCTCTGTGCACAGAGCGCCTCCGTGTATTTTGCAACCCCTCCCTGCCCTGTTCCAGCTGTGAGGAATGAAGGCCAGTGGGGCACTGGGATAGGTGGTGTCTCCCCGAGCATGACCAGCAGCACTCAACCAAGCAGCCCCTGCCTTTGTGTTGAGCTCTAGGTACAGGGAAGCTCTACCTGTTGTCACTTACTTGTCTTGTTTGCTTGGAGCCTGCAGAGGGCAGGTTGTTTTCCTGCTGGTCTGTGGTCAAGGGGGGCTCACTTTCTGCCTGGCTTTTAGTTTTATGAGCTCTCACTGGGACTCTGTTTGTAGCCCCAGCCTCAGAGGGCAGTAGCCTTGATGCTTTTTGGCTAAGCACCAAATACGAACTAAGGACTCTGTGTGGAGCCCTCAGGAGTTTGCAGCTGATCATTGCCTTGAGATGTTTTAAACCCCTCTACTGAGGACTGGCAGCCACAGAGCCAATGCCACATATTGAATGGAACGGGTCGTACCAGGCATGAAGGAGCACGCTTAAAAGGAGGACTGGAGCTGGGTCAGGAAAGGCAGAACATGGCTTTGAGCTGACAGCAAGCAGAGAACCAGGAATCAGCTGCTTGCTTGAGACTGAAGTGCAGAGTGGCTGGAAGATGGCTGTTTGCTACTTGAGTGTCAGCCCTAGGACCAGTGCGGGCCTCTTCACCCAGTCTTACAGAAAAACACTAAAGGAAAAGTGGTGTTTAAAAGTTGGTTCCCAGGGACCAGGAAATTGCTGATTGATCATGGTGCTGGACAATGATCCTGGGCACACCTGGATGCTCCCCCCTGCAGGGAGTAGAGGCATGCAGCAGATGTGCCATGCCCATTTGTCATGGGACATTGAAATGGGAGCTCTGCCTTTCTCCCACCTTGAGCTTCCCCTACCCTGAGGCAGGAGCTGTTTTGTGCTCAAACCTGGAGCTGTGGGAAAACAGACCTCTACTTTTAAGAGCCCTTTTCTGTGAGTAAATGTTTATATCAATGGGACCTTCTGAGCCTTAGGACTCCCGTCCATGTGACTGTGGCTATTTTTTTTCTCTTGTGTTTAAATGTGCTGTTACAGGTCACTGCATTCTTCTTACTGTGCTGTCCTGTGTGTGTCCTTTGCCAGCAGGCCAGCCTGGGCTGATCTGCCAACCACAACCACAGCAGCTGGTTCTAGCTCCTCTTCCCAGCACAGCAACATCAGGGACCAGAGGAGAAGGCAGGGCCAGAGAATTGACAACTTAATTTTCAGGCAGCTGTATAAAGTTAAAATGTCTCTTTCAGCATTTTATTGCCCTTGTCTAGAAGCCTGTGTCTTCTGTATTTAAACTTCAGGCTTTCAGGTTGGCTGAAGTGGGCCAAGTGGGAGCATGGGCTTGGGAGGTGGTTGTGATGAACCTGTCTTGCACTAATAGAGACCTGCTGTTCAGTCACTAGAACTTGCCTACAGCAGAAATTTTATGATGAAACTGATGGTCTAAGCTCTGGGCAGTGTGTGTACTCTTATTTTAAATAGGCAGTTTGGGAAACCTGGGCCTCCCAAGTGGGAGTGTGTGCAGGCATCACTTTCACAGGAGTCTATTGTCTTTAAGTCAGTGGCTTGAAGCACATTTCAATAAGTGCAAGAAACTAATTATTACCAGCATATATTTATTATATGTCCTTGAAGTACGGGCTCAGCACTAACTCAGGGATGGCACGACAAAACTCTAAGCTTCAAGTACTTTGAGACCTCTAGAATTTAGCAGCAGAGCTGGGGCCAAGGGGCAGCTTTTCCCGTACTGCCTCTGGTAAAATTGTTTACAGGGGCTCAACTAAGTTCCACCACTTATTTCATGGTGCTGTACCTGGTTTCTACCCTTGAAAAGCAGCAGGGTGGAGGGCAGAGGCTTTCTTGATCCCTGGCACTAAACTACCCTTTTTATAACCCCCAATTTCATTACCCTTGACTGATGCAATTAGTTCTGTGCACAACAGCCAGGCCCTGGCTTGAGAAGCATGGGCCAGTTGGGTGTGCTGAGGCCACTGATGCAGGCTCATGGCTCTAATGCAGTGAAAAAACAAAGCCATTGGTCTCTACTTCGTTGACAGCCTCTTGCTAAAAGAATGATCATTTTTATAGAGGGTAAGCGCAGCCCTTTGAGGGGAGGAAAACAAGAGTAGCACCAGCAATTTGGCTTCCATTCCTCTCCCCCGAGAGCAACTTCAGCATGCAAGTTCCTTGATTCTGTCTGTCCATGGCACATAGAATCCCAGACTGGTTTGGGTTGGAAGGGAGCTTAAAGCTCATCCAGTTCCAACCCACTGCCATGGGCAGGGACACCTTCCACTAGACCACGTTGCTCAAAGCCCTGTCCAGCCTGGCCTTGAGCACTTCCGTAGCCCCTGTTTCCTTTGCAGAATGGCCTGGAATGTGACTTTCCAGACATTATAGCATTGCTTTAATTTGTTGCTTCTGTGAGAAGGCAGAAAAGGGCAGCATCATGCAGTTGCCTTTCTGGGAACGACCCAGAGCCAAACCACTGCTGCCTAACATTACTTGCGCAAGGTGGCAGTGTGTCTGATGACAAGGAGCACACATTGGGCTCTCTTTGAAAAAGCTCTCTCCTGAGGTTCTGGAACTAAGCAGAGATGACTCAAAAGGTTAAAAACCCAGTAGTTTATTTCAAAGTATAAATTTCAGGCTTGTCAGACAAAACCCCACTCCAGTTAACACAGACACACACACTAATCTACAGTACGTACAAAAAAGGGGAGAGCTTACAAGTGCCCTGTTGAATTTGGACATTAAATCAGTCCTAATTTCTTTTGTATTTGCAAGTCCAGCTGCAAAACAAAAGAAATCAGATTCTGAGTTTCCTAATAAAAGATTTTGCATGTTTGACTCCCAATAGCCAATAAATTACTAAAGCTGAACAGGACTCCCCAAACAGCTATTACCCAGTTATCTTATTTACAGCTATAACCCATTAAATTAAGACAACTCTTCAAATATATATAAAAATGTGTGTATGTATATCTATATATAAAAAAGAGAAAAAGAATGCTCAGCCTGCATAATGACAATGAAAAACGAAGATGCATTTTAACAAGTACTTAGGCTGGAAAAGAACATTCATTCATTTGCTTTCTTTCAGCTATCATTTTTTCCTTTCTCCCCTCAGAAGGTGCTTGGAAGGAAATGCAGATTTTGGTAGCAGGGCTGGCTCAGTGTCATTCAAAGTCCTCTCCCTCTAGTGTTTTTTCACACAATGCCCACCCCTGCCCAAACCAACAAATTAGAAAATAACCCCAATATATGTATTTATAATACCAAGGCTCTAGTTAAAAAAAATCTGGATATTTTTGACTAAATGAAAATACTCCAGTGTTTATAAGAAGGCAGAATCACAGCTTGATTTTGTACAGTGGTGTAGCAATACTCAAACTGGGGAATGGCTGCTTGGGGAGCAGGAACAGATCTGACCCATCCCTACATACAATACAGATTCTAATTGATTGGACATTTAAAGACAAACAGCATAAAAAGTCACTTCAGCCCTTTGTTACACTACGAAATGATGC
Source organism: Nestor notabilis (assembly GCF_000696875.1). Lineage (NCBI taxonomy): Eukaryota > Metazoa > Chordata > Aves > Psittaciformes > Psittacidae > Nestor > Nestor notabilis. The sequence goes on along the minus strand of NW_009920412.1, from coordinate 62,306 downwards.
TCTGATCCTGCTACTTGGCCCAGTTTTGCTCCCACTGAAGGCACAAGGGGTTTTGCTGTCATTTTCCAAGGAAGCAGGGTAAGACCCCTTATTTTTACAGGGAAGACACCATGGGCATTTCCAGCCTTGTGCTAAAATCCTGGGAATGGGTGAGTGTCTGGTCCTAGCGCTCAAGTGATCCAACAGAGCCAAGGGTGGCACAAATAATTCAAAGGAGCAAAGTTTCAGACCAGCTGCTGTTCCGACGGAAGCCGGTTAGAGCATAGAACTAAATGTAGGCTGAAGGGAACCTGCTTCTGCACCCGTTTTCCGAAGCTGCCACTGCAGGTGCAGTACAGATGCTGTCTCTACAGCCTGCCCCCTTCCTAAGATGCAGTTATTTGAATCCAAGAAAGCTTTTTTTTCGACACACACTGGAGTAAAGAAGGCCAATGAAGCTCTAACTAGGAAGAATGCAGTGGAAAGGAATGGCATTTTGTCATCAGCACTCCACAGAAGGGTTCCTCTCCAACCAAAAACTGAACTAACTCACTCAAATTTTTCAACCTGGACATCCAGATGCTCTTGTATCACACAGAAAAAGCCATGCAAACCTAAAACAAAACAGGAACTGAGGATGGAAAACACAGTTGTAGAATCAGTGCTGCATTTGTGAAAACATAGGGAGCTACATCCAAGGTGGTACTGCTGCAATGTCACCTGCCCAGTGGCAGCAACAAAACCCAAGGTCAGGAGCAACTTTATACCAGGCTACTGAAAATAAGACGGAAAAACTTGGATGAAGTGTGAAGTAACTAAACCCAACCCTTCCACTTAAAAGCCACAGAGGGATTTTTAGGCACATTTAAAAGTGGATTATTGGAAACCTCCAGCAATGAACATTTTATGAAGGGCCCAGTCCACAAGCACCATGTTAACAGACCTGTATGGAAAGTTCCTGGATACTTTGGTAATACTTTCAAATAAAGTCTATTAACTGAAATAATTTCTGGATGTTTGTTGTTAGCAGAAATTTATTTTCTCAATAGTTTCGTTTCTGGGAGGTGAAGAAAGAATGATAAAATAACCAGTCAACCCACAACACATGGAAAAGTGGCATGAGTTAAGGAATCGGGCAGTACTCCTGTTTGTCAGCTTAAGGGGTGAATACTCACTGCAGCAATGTGCTCCACCATGACAAAGTTTGCAGAAGTGGCTCAGTTCATACAATCACAGAATCAACTAGGTTGGAAATGACCTTTAAGATCATCAAGTTCATTAACCCAGGACTGCTAAGTCCACCACAAAACCATGTCACAAGGGCCTCAGCTATGAAGTTTTTCAACACTTCCAGGGACAGTGATTGTACCACTGCCCTGGGCAGCCCTGTTCCAATGCTTGACTACTGTTTTGGGGAAGAACTTTTTCCTAATATCCAGTCTAAACCTCCCCTGGTGCAGCTTGAGGCAATTTCCTCTTGTCCTACCGCTTGTTACTTGGGAGAAGAGACCAGCCACTTCCTGGCTCCATCCTCCTTTTAGGTAATTGTAGAGAGTGAACAAGGTCCCCCTGAGCCTTTTCTTCTCCAGCTGATCCTCATGAGACTTGTGCTCTAGATCCCCCAACAGCTTCACTGAACATTCTTTGGACCTGCTCCAGTAACTCACTATTTCACTACAAATGAGGGGACCAGAACCAAACACAGTATTTGAAGTGTGGCCTCATCAGTGCTGAGTACAGGGGGACGATCACTGCCCTGGCCCTCCTGGCTATGCTATTTCTGATACAGACCAGGATGCTCTTGACTTCTTGGCTGTCTGGGCACAAGCTGCTCATGTTCAGCTCCACCAATCAGCACCCCCAGGTCCTTTTCCATGAGCAGCTTTCCAGCCACTCTTCCCCAAGCCTGGAGCGTTGCAAGGGGTTGCTGTGACCCAAATGTAGGGCCCAAAACTTTGCTTTGTTGAACCTCATACAATTGGCCACTGCTGGGATGAAACAAAGAAGTCGTCAACGGTACGTTGCTTATTTAATCTCTCAACAAAAAAATCAACTGCACTCTGCCATATATACCAGAAACAGATCTATTAAGCCAGAATCCACTTTTTACCATCAGTTCAGTTGCAAACTACATCTTTAATAAAGAAAGATGAGTCTTTTTTCTCTAAAGATAGATAGATACAGCTCTCAAACCCTTCAAACACAATTCCAGACCACCTCCATCAGAGGAAAGAGAAAAATTCTAACACAGGACTCACCCCCCCATCCCAAGCAAGACAAAGCCAAGAACAGTTTGGGCTGGAATCACAAATAAATAAACAGTGTAAATTCTAGGTTGTATTCTAATGTTTATTTTGATTTTCAAACTATAAAACCTCATTGTATTGATATGGCCAATGGCCCTTTGGTACCACCTCAAAAACATGTTAAAAAAATTGTCCAAGGAGGACTTGACAGCCATCAACTGGAATGAACTGCTCTAACCTCTACTACAGAACTGGCTTTATAAAGACCCAACTCTTCATAAGCAGACTAAACGCATTATTAAGTAACTCATCCTTGAAATAGGCAGACAAAACATTTAATTAAACATAGAAAAATTCAAGGCATTGCTGATTATTGGCACCAGTATTACAGGGACAACTGTTAATCAAAGGAAAGGTTACACATTGTTCATATATGAGATTCAGTGTGAACCTTCTCCCATGATACTTGGATTTAGACAAGATTTTTGCTTGCCCAAATCAGTAAAACTGTGATACTTTAAATGCAACTTTCCATACAGAGAATATTCGTTACTCACCTGACAGAAGTGACAATCCCAGCTACATGAAGGAGTGCAGTAAAATAGCACAAACAAAAATCTACAGTGCTGTTTCTTTCACTGTAGAAGTTCTTGAAGGGAACAGAACTACAGAACCTATAATCTCACAGGATATTCCACCAGCCATGTTCTGAGATTTAATTTTTCCTGCCCTTTCTTCAACCTTGCTTTACAAGTAAAAATGTTGGTTTTAAGACAGACAGCACTGTAACTAGAAAACGTCACCTTCTACAGCTTTGCTGTATCAAAAAACCAGACTCGTTCCCTTCTAAATCCACTGTTTGGTTCTGCTGGGCAGGACTGAGACAGAAAAGTGCCAAAATAGAACTCTTACATATACTCTCTTGTCCAGGTGCGTTACAATTTGGTTCTCTGAAAAGCAAGTTTCACATGTCAGCGACAGGGGGACAGACACATCAATTTCTTTTCTCAGCTCGGAAGCATCATGAAAGCACCTATTAACATTTGCAATTGCTCACTAGCTTTAGGTCAGTGTCTAAAATAATTCCTGAACTGCTTTTGGTGTCTTAGCTTTCTGCAGAGGCAGGCAGGTGATGGGACAGAGAAAACAACTGGGAAGCCAACTTCTTATCTTCTTGAACTTTTTCCAAACTGAGTGCAAGCTGATAAAAACTTTCATGGTGCCGCACCACAGAGGTTTCTTCTTTGGCTGAACTGCAGCATACAGCTTTCCCAAAAGAACAGGGAAAGGCTCTGGTGGAAAATCCCATCTGTATACTCTAATGTTCTTGACAGGACAAAAATAACTACTTAAGAATTACAGTGAGGAAAGGGTTGAATGATACTGCAGATAAAAACAGATCTGGCATCAGCAGATGTTACACTTTCTGGTCTTCACAGAAATAATAATTACTGCAAGCCAGGAAACTGAGAAGCAGTAATGAAAGGCTAGAAGTCTAATGGAGAAAAGAACTCCAAGCAAAAGGAAAAAAAAGAACACGACAAGGTATCTGGCTACATTTTATTTCTGAAATTATTCTTTAAGGCACAAAATAAATCTAAAAAATAGGGCTGGATGAATGAGGGGAGGAGTAGAGAAATTATCTGAGCTAGAGTGGTGTAAATGCAGTCTCTACAAATCCAGTTTCAGATCTGACCTGGGAATGCTCCCAGTGTGAGTGGGGAAGATTGTGAAAGCAGAGGAACATTCTTATTCAGGAGGTAGGAGACAGTGGGCTGATTGTTTCTTTTTCCACCACCTCTACATTTACACACATACTGGTTCCCTGGCCAGACTCAAATTCCCTTCCTTCCCCTCAAGAGAGATCTTTACAGTTTATTAAATAAGATGAGACCACTCAATCTTCCAGTAAAAAAAGTGACACACTGAACCACCCTTTGCATTACAGCCTGCTCAGAGTGGTGGGTGGGGGACAAGAGGCAAATCTCTTCCTGCCCTCACGTTAGTGCCTTGGTAGATATTACAGATGTGTGTGTTTTGCTTCAGTCAAACTGTAATTCATTATTTTGTTCCCATTCTGAAGCAGAATCCCAGGCATGCAGGGCATCCTTGGATAAAAGGTAGGTAGGTATCTAGGTGGAACAGCTGTCATGGAAGGGAAAATTAAATTTTCAAACAGCCCATGACTTGAGCTATCCAGAAAAACACAGGCTCTCTTGCTGCAGGTGATACTTTTATTTTTCTTTTGGTTCTGAATGCATGTAGTGTACCACACAACTGTCTAAAATAATCCTGCAGAGAGAGGATTTAAAAGTGAATTTCATGCAGGGAATCAACCCCCAAAACTGGGGTAATTCTTGGTAGTAGGACAGGTTTAAAGGCTCCAAAGATCTCTAGTTTAACTGCTCTGGGAAGAGATCACATCTGTGGACTGGGGGTCACAGAAGGGTCCAAAACGTCCATAGATGTCCTTAGCCCGCACCGCAAAGTAGTATTTACTGCCAGACACAAACTGTGTAAGAGTGCATGCCATAGGTAGCGGGAGGGCCTTCACTTCCCCAATCTTCTTCCACTGGGAAGGCATAGTGGCGCTTGGGTCCTCGTGGTAGGCATAGAGATGGTAACTGTCCACAGTGGCACAGCTCCTGTCCACCTCCATGACACTCCATGATAGCACAATACCATTTTGGCTCTGTACCCGTGCCAGCTTCAGCTGTGGTTTTTGAGGTGGAGAAGTGTTGGCAGCTTCTGGGGGCAGACGTGGTGGCTGTGGTGCCTCTGGGAGTGGGGCAGGATGTACAGGGCGTGGTGGCTCCTAAGAGACGTAAGAGCAATAAGGAAAAGGTCAAAGTCTACAGTAGTGGAAGAAGACTTTGATTCATCATTCCCCAGGCAACTAGAAGCAAATGAGCCTGCAATCACCCAACCAGCACAACTCTTAGTCCTGTGTGCAGAGGCAAGAAAGCAGCAGCAAATGTTGAGAAGGGATGGGACCAAGGATGCCGTAATTTCTTAGTATCTGCATATAAAACCCTAGCTGTACAGATGATCACTGCCACAGTTATTGCCCAATATCCTCTGCATCTCACCCAAGAGGTGATGGTCTGAACGCTGTGCTCTTTTATTAAGAGCTGAGCAGGCAAATTCACAACTTTAAGCTAATGTACATTTGAGCTGCTGTTCCTACATCATCCAAAACTCCTCAGGCAGTAAATGAGGTTGACAACTCATCAGGCAACCAGGCAAGCTTTCAGTCACAAAAGGCAGAATGGGTAACGGTGCCACGTGGATTTTATCACTTTAAATTGATCATAAAAGCCGCTTTCCCTTCTGTTTTGGTTGTGTTTTGCTCTTGTTTTTTTTCAGGTTGGGGTAGTTTTTGTCATCTTAAGTGTTCTGTGTAATATTGGCTTGATTTTCTCATTATTTATACCTGGAGAATACATTAGGTTGAATTATATTTATATTGAAAGAATGGTGAACTGTCTTGCTAGCAATATATTTAAAATTTCATGCCATCACAATTGATGTGACTGCCCAACAGTAAGTATGCAGGCAATGTATTTATTTTAGTCTCAACAATGATCCGTAGAACTCATTAGGAACTCATCAACAAAGTTTTAAGTTGACAAGCAGGTATTCTTTATTGCAGTGCCAGAGGAATAGCTCCTCCTAGCGTGTTCTGTCCGAGCACCAACCGAACGGTGATTATATTGTAGTCATACATATTCATTATATTGTATACATATTCATGAAGTTGTTTATACATGACATCACATTCCTAGAACATTCTTCCTGCATGCGCACTTTATTATGGTAGTGGTCTTTGGGACCTTTGGTGGTCATGTCTTCATCATCTTCCTCTTCATCACCTTATCCTTTCCTTGAACTCTTGTTCTGGTAGTCTTTGAGGTCTGTGCAGTAGATAAGTGCTTACACCAGTTTAATTAGTTCGGTAACACTGCTGACATAAGTAAGTGATTTCTCCCCATCCTTCTACTTATCAGTTAACCTAGCTACAGCACCTCCTGAACATCTGCTAGTTTCAGACACTCTTTATCTATGGTCCTTATTTTGCTTACAATACATTTTATATGAAGGTCATAAGGTTCTAAAACTATGTCAGCTACAACAATTTATCTTCTACAAGGATCCTTATTATGTTCTTTTGGTTAGGCTTTTTAGGTTTGGAAAGTTTTGTTGTTATGTACAAAGCCACCAAGCTTAAAGTTACTTAAAACTGAATTTTCTTATTTACAAAGGATCTTATTTCATTTTGTACTTCCTTGTCTCAACAACAAAACATGAAATGAATCAGAGTAAATTCTCAAATACTTATGAAAAACGGTTTGAGGTGATGCAGAAGTAATCACCCCCAACAGTGATAAAACTCCGAAATTTGGGAGTTGGCAGCTTTGAGGATCTTGTCTGTACCTTGTTCTCCGACCCCAGTTTTGCAAACAGCTGTACTGAGAAACTGGTCATCCAATTTGTAGCCAAACCATGACAAAACCTTTTAGTAGCAGTTCTGTACCTTAACTCCACAGCAAACCATTCATGCTACTGGTGATCTGGAGAACACTGGGGTAAGCTAACAGACTGCACAGCTTTTACCAGTCTCAAGTTGCCATATGTGACAGGGTGGTGGTAAGCATGTGAACTGACTGCAATGTGTCTACAAGGCATTTCACTATCCTGCAGTTCACGCTAAGCAGCAATCCGGAAGACGTTAACGCAGAAACAAGCCTATAAATTGCATTAAGTAATTTCAAAAGTACTACTCACAGCATGCACTTGTGGTCGATGATGCACTGTAAGCTGAGGCGTTCCAGATCCAAGAGCTAGTCCATTGTTCACAACATATGCAGTTGTTTGAGGCATTCGTACTGTCATACCTATAAGAAGCACAGTGAATACTTTGAGTATTCAATACTTAAAAATCAGCTAAACAGAACACTGGGAGACCAATTCCTTGGTTTAGTTGGATGACACCAAATTTTGAACTGACACACTCTCCTCAAACTGCCAGCAGACTGATGAAGTACTGCACAACAACAAAATCACCTTCCATCCCCTGAAGCTGTAAAAGAAAGAGAGTAAGTGCTACGTCTGCAGAAGGGACAGAACTTAACTGTGCAAACAGTACTATAAACAGCCACCTGAACTGCCTATTTCTCATCTGTAAGAATTTAATCAGATACACTGTTTTAGCATGACACTTACTCTATCTCAGGAAATGACAATTATCTGAAGAAAGATGGCCAGAAATGTCTTAAGATATAACGTGCAAATTTCGCATGATTTCTAGCTAAGCATACTACTTAGTTGAGGTAGAAATACAGAACTATAATTTGCCAAACACTTTGCATGAATTCTTACAGCTAATCTGTCAAAGTGAAGAGCTCTTAACTCCTGAAACATCTGCTACTGATACTAAAGACCGTTTTAATTATAATATAAACCAATACACCCCAGTAGCAGCATTTCTGAGAGCTGTATAACAAAGATAGTGAAAAATGCAGAATGGACTAAAAGATGAGAACTCATGACAGCTAAAAGGGTTCAAGAAACATCATTGCTTTTTTTGTTACCAATATGTGAAACCTCGCTAAGTGGTATGTAAATATAAAGCCTTGCAATAATCTGTATTCTAATCAAACTAGTATTTCACCTATTGTGGTTAGCCACCTGGCTTCCTTGTCCTGAGGTTCAGGGAATACACAGTGCTATGCAGGAATAGTCATTTTCTTGTGTCTTCTGTGGCTTGTCAAACAATAGTACTGTGTAAGACACAGACATACTTTTCAATCCAGAGTAACAGAACTGCCTCTAACCAAATCAAAGAAAAATCCAGGTTTGAAGAAACCTCTGGAGATGACCTTGCCCAACTTTCTGTGGAAAGAATCATTTTACGTTAGGTAATTCAGGGTCTGGCCAAGGTGAATCTTAATTACTTTGTGCAAACCTGCCTTGATTTCTGAGATTTCTAAGCAGACAACTGCAGGATAAGCATTCCTTCTATCACTGGACCACCAGGTCAGAAGCACTTCACACAAGATCTCTTGTTGGATGACCCTGCCTGAAAAACATGAATTCCTACCTCACCGAGTTCTAGAAAAGGCCTTAAAATAGCATATTGCCTATTTTCTAGTTCTTCAACTACACATTATTTTGCATGTGTAACACTAAAGGTATTCTAGAAATATTAATACTAGTGATGTTTATGTAGTCAGAATAGCTGCTCTAAAATTAGTAGTAGATTCTGACACCACCATGTATTTTGGCACAGAAGAAAATACTATTAAAGATAATTAATGTAAGCAAACGCACAGGTAGGTACTCAAAACTCCTTCCAAACAACAAATAGATCACATCCATCTAACTTGCAACTAAGAGTAACGATGAAGAAAACTAAGTGTGGGCTGGGGCTACCTTGCCTTTTAATGCCTTTTAACAGAAGATGCAGACATGCCCCTCGGAAGACAAGGCTGGTCAGAAAAATCTGAACTCAAATGTACATGGCATAAGAGCACAAGTTGTTTAAAAAATATCAACAAGTACTCTGAAAAGAACAGCAGTTTCCTTACTCCCTGACATTTCACAGCTCAAGAACTGTTGGCTCAACTTCTGTTGAGCACAGCTAATTTTTCACAGTCTATGGCAATGCAGCTGAGCCCCATCATAAAAGACACAGAAATAAATTGCTACAAACATACATGGATATTATCCTTTCCAGAAACTATAGTTTCAGAACAATGAATTCATTATTTCTGCACAAGCCTACATAGGTACAGTCTTACATTGCTCAAGCAGTGTTCTGATTCTGGCTTATACAGATGATGTCTGAAAAATCACTACCTGGATGTCACAAAAGTAGGCTCATACTCAGTGTGCTAGAACACACGGAAATTTATGTTTAACATAAAGGTGTTAAAATAACCATAGGCTAGAAGCTGTGGGAAGCTGAAAAAAAGGCAGTTAAGATCTATCACTTTGTAACATAATAGAGACTATCGTTTAACTTTAAAGTCCTTATTTCTGACACCTACAACTCAGTTCAGAAAATCAGTTTCCTGCTATGGGAAGACACCAGTTACAGGTTTGCAAAGTCAAGATAAACTTGCTGACATCTCTAGTTGGGGAAATTCCAGCATGCATCAATTTCTGATACATTTGTTGAGAAATTTCATCTGTCCAGGCCTAAAGAAAATAAGGAAATTTGCTGGGCACAGGACACAGATTGTTAAAGAACTACATCAGAATGCCTGATACAAATGTAACTTTTAGACAGGAAAACAGACATAAGTTACTACATACTTAATATGTTTTGATCTTACAGTGGTGCTCATCACATTACTTTCCGCTACCTTGTAAAGCATTAGGCATGTCATTCAGAGATGCTTGATTGGCAGAGCTAGTGCCCAAGATTACTTAAATCCAGTTTTTCCTCCTTCATATAGCTGCAGGGGGAATGATTTCTTCATAGCCCAAGATTTTCTCAAGTCTGTAAGCTGGGAAAAAACCCTAACCTCTATAATTTGGACAAGGATTATAAAAAAAACAAACCCAAACCCAAACCCAAAACCCAAACCAAATAAACAAACCAAACAACAAAAACCAAAACGAAAAACCAAATCCCACGTCCATCAGGTAGAACATATCAAGGTGTGACATACAAAAATGTACATGGAAAAAGGCATCCCCTACCTCCAGTCTGTGGGTTGACTGGCCTTAAACTTGGGCTTGACATGATAGCTCCTCTTACAGGATTCTGAGCTGGTGGTGCAGAAAGAGTGGTATAAACCACCTGATGGTTTGCAGGGGTTCTTGGTATAGGAAGCTTTGCAGCAGTTTGAGTCAGTGGCCGATGAGTTACATTCACTGTTGTCGGAGCTGGAAAAAGACAGAAAGACTACAACGTAGAATGGAATTCCACGACATTGAGATGATACACCTATTCCAGAGCACACACCTCATTTGGAAAACTGACTCATTTGAGCTACGCAAAATAAAAACTCTCTCTGTGGAATTCTATCTGCTTTTGACAATGCAAGAAGAGAAAACAGCCTAAACAAACAGGAATTTTCATGTGAAATAATAATGCCAATACATACACAAATTCCAAACAGAAAAATAATACCCCCCCCCCCCAAAAAAAACCCCTAAGGGTTCTGAATGTAAGACAATTCCAATGCCAACTCATCTTCAACAACCATCTACATAAGAAGAAAGTAAAGGGGGAAAAAAAGAAAAAAGAGGATCTATGTTTATGTTAGAAAAGGGGGGGGGGGGGAGGCAGAATTACATGGCAGACAAAATTACATTTAACTACAGATGGAACTTCGATGTCAGCCTTGCCATTCACTCTGCCAAAAGGATTAACTGCCAAGTGCAGGTGGACAGATCTAGGAGGGATGCTGCTGGTGGGCATTTCCCCACCTCCCCATTACTTCAATAATGTAACTGCTACAGGTTTCTTCTCTTCACTTTTACAAACAACAGTACATTTAATAATTTCCATAACGATCCTTAGCAGGATTTCTTTCTCTCCATGGAATTAATTTGATCCCGAATGCTTTCCAAACCAACAGAACTATCTTTCCCTTTTACTTCATCAGTTTAAAAAACCAAGTTATTGTAAACTGACTAGAATGGAAGACTAAACCACGATTCAAACATTCTGAATATTCACCTGAAAACATGCGCATAATGTAGAACACACAAGAGTCTAGTTTAAGAAAAGAAGAGTCACTGCATTCACATAATGGTGTAAAATTAAGTTACCTGTAGGTAACACATGTATGGTGGTCTGGGAAGGTCCACTTGTTGGTACTCCTGTCTGCTGTACAGGGTTTGGCTGTGAAGGCTGTAAAGGCTGCAAGGGTCGAGCCAAAGGCTGGGTGGATATGCTCAATCCTGTAACAGGTGTCTGCTTCTGCTTCTTGCCATTTGCTTTGAAAAAAAAAAAAAAAAAGAAATTACAGATGATAGCAAAGAGAAGTTAGAACATCACAGAGATTTAAAATCTCTCTTCCCCCCCATTCACAGATTAGCAAGGATTATTTCCTAGAATGACATTGCTTTGATCTTTTTATTATGCAAACTACAAAATTCATTCAATTCCTCTCATTTCCATCATCTCAATCTCCTCTCCCTCCACACCCCATAATGTTTCATTCTATCTTCATGAAGCTTGTGTATTTCAGTATAATGGAAACTGAATTCAGTAGCAGTCTTTAGAAGTTTCTATTAAAAAGAGAGAATAGCCTAAAACCTTAAGAAGGCCTAAACTGCTGTACTCAGCTTGTTTCAAAAAAAGTGATAGAGCTCCCTAAAATAAGACTTGTCTACCTTTTGTATTTGCCGACTTTTTCCTTTGTTCAAGCCCTTTCTGTTGCTGTTTTGAATTTTCATGCTATTTTCTTAATAAAGGAGAATCACTTTATTATTTACAGGAAACTTTTAAAAGAGAATTTAACTTGTTTTCTCACACTGACAACCTCCTCTACATGACGCTGCCTTGTGAGAAGGGACAAACAGCATCTATATCTGTAGTTTACTACAGCAATGTTTTTTCCTGCTCTGGTTTATTTGTGGCAACATAAAAATTTTCAAGTGCAAGTCAGTATGTAATCAAGCCTGCGCACAAGTTGAATAAAGAAGAATTGACAAGCTTCTGCCTGGATATTTCAGCTAGATTATAGTAGAGGGAAGTGAAAGCACCACCAAAAACTAAAATTACAAGATAAGAGAGTAGGTTTTAAGGGCATCATTCAAAACTAGATTTGCCCTAATAATATTGTACATGCAGCAGCCACTAATTTAGTAAAAATCTGCACAATTTAAAAATAAAAAATTCATTAATATGTATTTTACACTTGAGAAAACGTATCAACAATATATTGAAGAACACATTTAGAAACTATCAATTAAGTATTTGATTTCAAAGCACTCGGAACAGGATTAATGGCAGCGTAGCTCAAAATGTCGGGTTTTTTTATAGCAGTTGGAGATTATATTTATGGTCTCATGGAACTGTCTTTAACACCAGCTACTAACAGCTTCAAGTAGGAGTACCCTTCAGAAACCGCTATATGATAAATAAAAGACAATTGAATGCCTAAAAAAAAAGTAATATAAATTGCAAACCATACTTTCTTTCTGTAGACTGAATAGCTGAGCTACTTCATTAAAGCCATCTGATGAGAATATAATCTTATTTTCTTTCTTTTTTCAAAGTCTATAAAAGGAGCAGTAAAGGGATGCTTATTTTGAAAACAGAAGGTGAGGTGTTTTCTGCTCTTTCATCGACTAACAGCTGTTGTGTTCTTTTATTTTCCATGAGAATGAGATATCCCAGTGTTCAGCAAATTACTTGACTCTAAAGAGACTCCTACTGAGATGCTGTTTACTTTGAATACTGTCAAACTCATGCACATTTCAACTGCCATTGGATAATTTAAGTGTTACGAGTGCATTCTTAGTCATAACCTAGGGAAGATGTGCTCATGACTCAACTAGTAAAAACTCTTAACACACTACTGCTGTGAAAATGTAGTTCGAGTAAAAATGACAGGACAAATGTGAGGGCTTTTTGGTTTTGCTTTTGTTTTTAATCTCACACAGAAGCAAGTTCATTTGTCCCTGACAAATCCAGAACCCTGCTGAGATTCCACTTGCTGGAAACTAGGTCAGAATTGCACCAGTCATGGGAAGTGATAAAGGATCACCAACCAGACTTCGCTAAATAAATGGAAACACTTAAGGAAGGCTGATTCAGCTGTGAGAAGAAAAAAATCACCAAGGAAAACAGGAAGTCTGGGTGCATATTACACACAGGACTAAGGTTAAAAGTAATACAGGAACAGTTCCAATCCTAAACGAACACAGCGCTATATTCACTAAAAATGTGGACGTGGAGGAGACAGGGCAATGTGATTTATTAAAACGAGCATAAAATGGAAGTTATCACTATCGGAGGTGTAAGCAAAACTCTACATCTAATACACAAGTTGGAAAAGAGGGGCTAATTTCCACACCAGAAAATGGATCTACACACTGCAGTTACAGCAAGGAAAGAGTTTTAGTCAGCCTACTAATTCAGAACTGGTGTAGTTACAGAACAGCAAACATACCATATGCATGTTCAAGAATCAAAAAGTGATCCAGAGAACTACAGATTCTTTAATTAGATAAACCAACTAATAATATAATGATACCATATGTATTTAACATTTTTTCCTACAAAAAGATAAAGTGGAACATGGCTGGTTTTGAGACAACTGTGTTATATTACAGGTCCACATTAGATGAGCTAAATCTATTTCCTGTTTTAGTATTTGTATGAAATAATTCTATGTAACACACTACACAAGTATTTAATCAAAGCAAGAGGACTGTAGAAGTATTGCAAGATACTCACAGACAAAAAAATATCTAGATTGCTCTAGATGTCAACAATTGTTCTGAACAGAAATTAACGTGGTTTCTCAAATGTTAAACTTTCATTAATAGCTTTTGCACCATCAGAAGGTGTGCACTAAATTTAGTTGCAGTGTATTGAACTGGAAGATGCCACCATTATGGAAGCAGACCAAAACATTAGTCAGCAACAAAGCTAAGACTTGACAACTAGGAAATAAAGGATAATAGACAGCACAATATTAGCCATTTAAGAATTGATAAGAGCTTTTACTACTCATGTGAGAAACCACATGTGGGGCAGTGACGATGATCAGGAAAACCTGCATGTGTTAATTACAGAATGTCTGTCTGTTGCTTGTCTGATAAAGCTGAAGAGAGAGGAAATGCAAATATAGAGAGGAAATGCTGTATTGCCTGTATCAGTGCAATGGCAACACTGTTCTTCCCCCCTGCGCAAACCACTATTTGAATGCAGACTGATGTATGTTTAAAAGGGGTTGGAATTTGGACATGGGTATCTGTGTTAATAGAGTGGGGATCCAAAATGCCAAACTAATAGCTGTTGAGAGTTACTGTGTTTTCTAAGAGTCCAAACCTGGTGGCTCAAGCACACAGTTAAAGATCCTAGTCACTATGACACTAAAAACCAAACCAAAACTAACCAACCCACCCCAAAAATCAACCAACCAAAAAATCCCCCACCCTGAAAACACAGTTAGCCCTTAAAAATAACACACAGGGTTTTGGCTATCTACCATGACTGAAGACTGGGCCTGATGACAGTCTAAACAGGTCCAGTCTTCCATGTCCCAATACAGAAACTCTGATTTCAGTTTAATAACGTCACAAAACACCTAAAAATGCCATAGTTATTAACCTAAAGTTTAAGTCTAATTTACTCCATATGCACATTTTGATATACAGTGTTAAGATATTAATTGTTGATCCTATTGGAAATTTCAGTGGAAAAATGAAAGGATGGAAAGTAGATTACGTGAACAAGTTTAAAAATCTACCACAATGTTAAAATTTCCTCTCAACCAAAATCTCCAGCCATTTCAGCCAACAAGGACATACATCATAGTTGTATACTACCAAAATAGTGTAACTTTGTTTCCTAGTTGTGCCTAGAGAGATTTAACGGGATGCACGCAACAGATACCTCCCCAGGTATTAACATCTATTTAAATACTTTTTATAAGTAACAGAACTAGGTTTACTTAGTATGTGGGTGACAGTGCTTTAAACAAAATAATCAGGATCTGAGTGTTCCCTTGCTCTTCTACTTGAATTATTACTGAACTGATATCCCAGCATACTGTAGCAAACATCATAATGCTGGTGGTACTTCCTATCCTGAGGTTTTGTCCCAGTGAACCTGGAACAAAGTAAAACTTGCTCCCCATTTGCTGTAAACAAAGTGCAGTGGAAAAAATATTTAGCCAAAGGTATATACATGCATGTGATTATGCAAAAGCTGTCAGAAGTGTACTCTTCCTCTTTTCAACCTGAATGCTGTTATCAAAACAGGTGAATTATTTCCTGAAAAAGCTGCTCAAAACCCTAGAGATGTGTTTTCACTGCATAGTGATACTCAAGCTTTTACTGGGGTTTCAGTCCACATATTTCTACTGACTCCTCACCAAGTCTAAACATAAACTAATCTACAAGGCTGCAGACTATAGTGAGAGACAGGCTTCTGCTCTGCAGCGAAGAGACTCAGTAGATAAACCAGCCTGAAAGTACCCCACTAACCTTTCTTCCTAATGAAAGGACAATTTTCTAAAACCTGACAATGAAGGGGAAAGAATCTCATAATACTCCACAAAAGAAAATTGTAAGATACCGGCTCAAGCCCCCAGAAAGAAACTGAGAAAGAATTAAGTTACTGTACTGACTCTACCATGGCGGTAGCATTTCTGCTTAGGAGAAGCATTCTTGTATTTGCACATGCAACCATGGTATTGATCTTTTCGGGTGACCGTGAGGTGAAGACATACTTCTTGCAATCAGAGTTAAAAACACTCTGAGAAAATACTACTTTAAAAAAAGAAAAAAAAAAAAAAAAAAAGGTCTTCTTTTCAAAGATGAAGAGTGCATCCAGATTGCCAAAGGTTGTAAAAGCACAACTATATTTACTCTAATTTTGACACACAGTCCCAAAGCAGAGAACAGATCTGTGTTTGGTATTTGAACTCCTGAACATAAAGCTTTTTAGTTAAACAAAAGATTAGAAACTGTAATAATCTAATGCCTAAATACCACCTGTAGAATTAAGAGGTCTTTAATAAATCAATAAGCAGAAAAATTAAATACATCTATAAAAACTTACCAAAATATAATAAAGAATTCAAATGTCTCAAATTACTCCCCAAGGCTAACAGATTTAAGCACAGATAGCAACGATGCTTAAATTAAGGTAAAGGTAAAAATCTTAGACTGTTTTACAGTAAGTAAATGCCTATCAGAATTCTTTAACAACAGTCCTGTTTAACTGAAAAACTGATGAATACAATACACAAAGCAGAAACAAAAGTCTATTCCTTGCTGTCATTCATAGGAGGAAATAATACTTGTAGCTCAACTACCTCTGCATCTAGCAAAATATTTTTCACCCTACCTTGAGAAGAGCCATCATCCTCTTCATCCAGTGTAAGATCAATGACAGCTCCTGAATCACTTCCTGTGACCTTCCCGTTCTGAAAGACAAAACTCCTTCATTTTGCAAAAGCAAACCCAGGGAATGCAGGTGGAAAAGGAATATGAATTGAACATTTGGAAGGAGAGGTCTCAGAATTTTACAATCAATTACAAAGGAACTGATGAAATGAGCAGGAGGAAGTAATTTCAGACAAATTTCCCACAACTTGAAAAACAGGCAATAACCAAATGACTGTACTGTGATACCAAATATTGAAGTATTCTTAGGTTCGTAAGGAGTATAAAAACCCTGATGACCAGTAGCATGTTGTTATTTTACAGGTAAATAAATAACAATCTGGTGTTACAGAGTATCTTTCAATTATGACTCTTAACATTTTAATCTGGTTGTTATCTGTGCTTTCCTCTATAGCAGTATAACCTTTTGACAGAACAGTCACCAGAACAATATATTATTTATTTTGAGACAGCTCAGCCAATGTGCCTACAAAGAAACTGACTTCACACTAAGAGAAAGCCTCATTGGAACCAGTATGCTTACAAAACATGTCATCAAATGACATCAGAAAACTGATTGTATTCAGCTTTTTAAATTAATTTCGTTACTGTATTTTCATCCATTGACAAAAATTTTAACATTCTATTAATCTATGTATGAAGCCATTTATAACCATCTCTTTAGAGAGAATAAAGGGACCTTTAAAGCTATTGGGAAGGCTAAGTGTTATAAAAAAAAACACTCTCCAGAGGACCATCAAACAAGGTTTATATTCTGGATAACTGTTGTCCCTTGGCTGTTCAGACTGGAGCCCAGGTTTTTAAATATGCTTCCGGGGGGGGGGGGGGAGTATTATGTATTTCTAGTTCCCTAAACTTGCTGCAAATATTAGGGATTTTTTTGTTTGTTTATTTTGTAGAAGAGATGACCATTTATTGTTGGACTGAACTGCTCCCAATTTATGGATTAGAGTAAATCAGATTCCTTAGGACAGACAAAGGTTTTGGAAAGCAACATAATTATCAAAATCTCTGAACAATTAACACAGAAAAAAGCATCAGCGTTACCAGCCCCACACAGCCTGTACAAATCCCAGCATGATAAATACCAGGAAGATTATAGAGATTTTTCTGTGCAGTCAGATGGGGACAGATGTAAAACCCCTAAGCACTGAGATTATTTGCTCTATGACCTTTCATTTGGGTAAAACTAAGCCTGTAAGGAGGTCCTAAAGACAATTCTCACACAGGCAAGGCTTTGAGGAAAGGGGAAAGAGGTACTGTCTGATTACTAAATGCAAACGAAAGCTGTGTCCAAATTATTGGTCACTGAATTTGGAGTGCCTGACATGACTGTTCTCTTCATTATGCATTATTAAAACCCCATTTCTTTTTGCCTTAAGTTCTGACACTGCCACTGATGAAATTCTGTTAACAACCTACAGGATACACAATTTGAGTAAGAAATATCTTAACTTCTCATGTTCACAGGCAATAATGCCTCTATACGGACTCTATCTTTGCTATACATAGTGAAACATCTTTCAGATTTATTAACCATGAAACTCTTCTGTTAAGTAGTTTCTATTTAAAAGAATAGAGCTTCAGTTTTCTTAGTATGATGAGCTGATTTACCCACTTGAAGCTTAAGACAAAAGGCACAGTCAAATAATCATTGATTGCCTGATTAGTATAAAGTCAAGAGGAATTTCATTCCAATTTGATCATCTTCCCAGTCAGTGATGTGTATTTTGAACTGTGGCTCTCTGCCAGGAGAATGCAGATTGAAAAACGGAGGGGGAGGTTTATAAGGACCTACAAATGGAACCATTTGGAATCATTCCTGCCAAGAACAAGTAATAAATGGTTCTTAGAAAATCCTGTGCTCAACCCATCAAGAAAATAAAACCACCCCTTTTTCGTATCATGACTATTTTACTCAGGAATTCTCTCAGAGAAATTTCTGTTGCTACAAGGACTTGTGAAAACTCCAGTTTACAACAGAGGTATGTTTGAGGAAAGGCTAGAAACAACTGCTACTACTTTTGCAAAAAGAAGGGAATGGGATTCTGAGGAGGAGACAGCCATGTCACACACCAGAAGAGCAGATTCAGATGTGCTGCTCTGAGCAAAATTAGAAACCACCTTAAAAGAAAGCTTGCGGCATTGATGAAGGCAAAAGGAAGCCTGACATTGGACTTTCAGTCATGTATGAACAATATTCATATTTATGACAAAAACTGAAATAAGAGAGCAACTCTTTTAGCTCTTAGTATTAGATTTCAGCAAGCATTAGGCAGAAACTGGTAACACAGAAAAGCAAAGTCAAGGCATTCTGCTTTCTCAAAACACAGGAGGTCAAGAACCTGAATCTGTTTCAGCTGACCTCTACAAAAGAGCAAGATGATGCAATCATAACACCTTTTCATCAGCACAGTCACACTAGTGAAATAATTAAAACCATTTAATGAGAATGCAAAACATATGCCAGGTGCTTCAGTTCACAAATTGCCCAGCATGTCTGAACAATGTAAGATTCAGTCACCTTAGAATATCAAATAAGCTGGAACAGAAACAAAATATACACGGTAATACAGAGTGATCTCTATCTATTTAAAGACTGTAGTTACAAAAAGCCTCAAACCAAACAAAACCACAATTCCTACTCACTCCCCCAACACTGTTTCATTTGGCAGAACTAGAGCACCAGTCTGCAAACAGACCAGAAGTGGCACTTAAATCTGATTGTTTACAACAGCATTTAGGCAGTTTCTAATAATCAAACAGAAAAAAGTTTACCTAGAGATTTAAAAGAAATGTAAACTGCCAAACTCTTTTCCATCCTTCTTAACAGCTCACATATCAATGTATATGCCTTTAAACTCCAAGTAAGTAGAAATCCTCCAAAAGACTATCATTCATGCTGCCATTTTGGACCTGTTTCATCCATAGCTGATGAGCTAACTTTCTACAACCTGGAAGGAGCAACATCATGAACTGAACTATTCTGGTAACCACAACTATATCTAAGTTGCCTTATTTTAAATATTTCTTTGCTGTCACACATCAGCCAGGAGCGTAACAATCTTGGCACAAAACAACACAACAAAAGAATTAAAATAAAAATTAAACCTAACAAATCCTACTCTGAAATGTCACAGTTTTAAAGATAAACATGAAAAAAACTTAGGAAGAAAGCAAGAAAAAACACAACTTCATCTTTTTCTGACAGTTTTAATATAGACAGATCTTTATCCTTCATCTGGTCGGTGAACTTCCATTTGCAATTAAGGTATTTTACATAAAAACAATGTCCCATAACTGAGTATTTAATACTGAATTATAATGTAGATCCAGCCAAAGAAGATGCATGTGATTGGGAGTTGAAAGGTAAAACATTAGGCGATGGGGGGGAAGAGGACTCTAAGGTATGATTAAGAGCAGAAACAAAGGTGAAAAAAGGCAGCAGTGGAAAAGAGAATTACAAGCCAAGCACCAGCTCAGCATGCACCACCACAAACATGGATGTACAGTGCAGTGCAAGTGTACTATAATTCTGCTCTGCTGTTCTCAGTGTTGTGTGTTTTTCCCAAAACAGTCAGCCAAGGAGAAGGCACTTCACACTTACACTCTTGATCTGTTTTGAGAAGTGTGTTCTTTAAAGAAAATCTTGTCAAATAGCAGGCCCTCTGCTCCAGCTTCTTCAGTCTGCAAAGTCATGTCTGCATTTACCAATAGCTAACACTATGGGCTGTGTTTGCATGCCAAATGCCCCAGGCAAGCGTGAAGGAAAAGAATTTTAATGCCAAGCGCATAACTTGTGAATGCGGCAACTGACAGACCCTAGAAGAGGGGCAAAACCAAAACAGTAAATCCTCATCCCCTTCAAATATCTGAATGAAACCTGCTAAGTCCTGAAACAGAGCCTAAGTCACAACCTCTTCTACGCACCACGTAATCAGTTAAACGTAAACTGCTTTATAGTGCATATGGAAGATAAAATACTCAAAAGTATGTATAAAATGAACGTAATTATTCAATTTTTTGCATTTCTCTCAAATTCATATTGGAAATTGGTATTTCTAAGTCTTCTACTAGCTACAGAACGTTTGCTGAAAAGAGATCTATAGTACTGATTCTTCTAACAGTTTAAAATCTTTTTTTTCTTTTTTATCATGAAAACTACTAGAAACAGACTTTGCTTTCACTTCTTACGTATTCATATGACAGTGATTACACTTCAAGATTTGCAACTAAAGGTTGGTAAAAATGACCTATACTCAGAATTTCATGCATTTTCCACTGTATATACTATAACAATATAACATCTGCTTTCTTCCAATCCCATCCACTAAAGTCTTCTTAACAAATAAAGTACTGACAAATAGATGCACTGACAAATAAGATACACTCAAGGGAAGAAGTGCTAGGAAAAGGCAGCAAGAGTACACTTTTCCTTGAGGAGGAAAAAGAATTATACAGTGACTTTCTAGAACCAATGCCATATGGATATTATAGAAATTTTAAAAACAAACAAAATAATGTTCTTAAAAGTAATAAAAATCCTGGAACTTGTTAAAAATGCACAAATACAGTGAACAGGGTAACCCAAATTTGGACTCACATTTAAGATATGCTATAAAACCAATCTAAATGCTTTGTAATTAAGAACTTACTTTCTTTTGGAAGACTCTCATTACACCCCAGATGTCACTGACTGCAGTATCTAGTAATTAATCTTTGCAATAGTCAATAGTAACTTAATTGGGAGAAATCAGAAAGGAATCAGCCTCGCAGTAAAATGAAGGATTGAAGAGCTCTGGTGTTGAAATAATTCAGAAGCAGTTTCCTCATCTGCCTCTGGAGAAGCAGGGGCATTGAGACAGGCTATTATCTTTCTATGTTCTTCCACAAGCTGAGACCATTTCAGAGAGTTGTGAAATGCACTGCAGTGGAAGAACATCACCTTAACTTTGCTATCCAGCAACTTTTTCAGACCAGCACTGATGCAAGTTAGGTTGATTCATCATTTGTAATTTTGAAGAGAGAGCGCATAAGAAAAAAGGGGTGGGAGTGGAGGGAGAAAAGCTATTCCAATTCCACGAGGACAACAAAGACAATGAAGGAGACTGAATTTATAGTCCAAAGCACATATGGCAGACATGAAGTTGAGAAAAGGCAGTATCTCCCAGTGTAACTGTAATTGTGAAATTTAACACAAAGTAGTAGTTACAACCTCACAGTATACATACGCCAATGGCAAACTAGTGAAGAAGACTGGAAAGCAATTTCTAGAACTCAAAAGTGAGCAACCAGTGTTACCCATCACACCATTTTGTATAACAGCATGCGTACAAATGCCAGCATGCCATAAGTATTGTACCACATGAAAAAATAAAAGGTGGATGTTGCTATTCTGAAGGAAGTTGTGATTCACATATATGTGACAAGAGGGAGAAAAAGAAAGGTTTGGTATTATATAACGCCACAGTACAGTTCATCACACAGACATAACAATGCTATTCATTGTAATGCCACCTGCTTTTCATAAAGGAACAATTCAGTATGTGAAAGTGGAAAATTAAGGAAAAAAAGCAACAACAACAAAATACAGTACAAAATAAAGTCCTGGGTAGTAAAGATCTAAACTCCAAAGATCACATGTGGCACACTGACACAGTGCAGACAACTTTATTATTCACAGTTTCTACAGTAACAAAACAGAAAAAACTCTGGGGGACTGTAAAACAAGACAATCCATGAGCACCACCTCACCACAATCATACGTGACACACCAAGGCGTTATATAATAGCAAAATCCATCTTCAATTACGGGGAGTGATGTTAAAAATATTTTCGGGGAACAGTGAGGAGGGTGGTGATGCAGTGTTTGTATGCATAATTATAAGGCCTATATTGTGTTTTTAGACATCTGTATGCAAACTACAGATTCCAAGCATAGTGTAAACAGCTGTGGAAATTATTTAATACATTTTTAAGCATATTTCAGTCACTAACTGCTTCAGTATCTGACTCATCACTCCTTAAACACCTATTTTTCCCCAATGCAGTAGCTCCCGCAAAACTGGAGTAATTATTCCAGCCTTGCAAAGCTGTTACGAAATTTTATTTGACCATGTACCAAATGTATTTGTCATCCCTTACCAAGATAAAAATGGAAATGATAATGCTGTAAAGTTATCAGCTTACCAAGATAACACTTTGCACAAACAAAATTTCACAGGGCTGCAATACATGTTTTCATAGTGTATGGCTGCATACTTATACAATACTCAAATACTATTCACTAACATTTTACATATTGCACTTATGAGACTGCTGTGTTGCCCTTACCCTTAACTGATACTGTGCAACACCTTCTACAGAACAAGCACAATGCAAGCATGGAAAAAATGAATAATCAGTCTTAATATAACCCCTAAGTATTAGATACCCTCTCATTTCTTCGGTGCTAAGAGTAGACATTGGCTCTGATACCCCTATTCTTCACTATTAGTGTGGTCAGGCACTGGAACAGGTTACCCAGAGAAGCTGTTACTGCCCCATCCCTGGGAGTGTTCCAAGGCCAGGTTGGACACAGGGGCTTGGAGCAACCTGGTCTAGTGGAAGGTGTCCATGCCCATGGCAGGGTGGTAGAACTAGACAATCTCTAAGGCCCCTTCCAACTCAAACCATTCTATGATTCTGTGATGTTAGTTAGAATCATAAACCAAGAAGGCTGAGAGACTGGCTGCCAGAAATGCTGTTTTCAGGCACCAGCAATCATAATTCCAACTAAAAGCTATAAAGGAACACTTAACACAATGGTTAAAATATTTCACTACTTCTGTGATTTTGTTTTTCTTTAATCAAACAGTTAAAAGGGTATATAGCAAACACATACATACATACATGCATGCATGCATGCGCACACACACATCTCTTTACTGGTTCTTATGCTTTTAAAGGTGAAACATCTACCTTGTTTTTCCAAAGCCTCACTGATAGTTTCCCAACAGTACTATGTAGGATGGTCATCTTGGATGATCAGCAAATATATTTATAGTACTCTTCAGATTAGTTTAATGCAGCTGTTAAAAGCTATAATCCATTTCTGCTTTAATGTCATAATCAGCTAGATTGTCTCCATTTTTTGGCCCCAAATGACAAACTGGAGCCTACAAAACACAAGTATATTTCCTTACTGAAAGCTGCTCTCAGTAACTGCAGGTGGTCTAGGTAGCACAGATACAGTCTCAGGGAAAGACTAATCACTTCAAAAGTCAGACAAGAATGGGTTCACTTGAATTTTGCTCCTTACAACAGCCAACCAATTCAGCTATGTCAAGACCTGTTGGGAATTTTTCAGACGATTCTTTAAAGCCATTTTTTAAACTGTCCTCCTACTAATATCTTTATAATTTAGGTCTCTGATTAGTCTCGGGTAAAGGTTCCACCTCACAGATGAAAGCTAGTTGCATTTTAAACAGCATAAACATAACCCCAGAGACAAAAATCAAGTAGCCCATTTTACATATATAATTATGCATGTTTATTTTCAGTGACAAAACCATGAAATGCAAGGAAACATATTAATCAGTAATGCTTCAACAATATAGAATTAATAGCTGCTTATAAATTGTAAGCTGACATACCCACTTGGTTCACATTTTTTCCCAACTGACATTCACAAAGTTTGTTACACATTGCAAAGTAAAGGGATTGGAGTTATAAATGTACTTTATTAACTTTTACCAGATGAATTTCCAGTAGTCAGTAGAAAAGCTTAAATTCAACTGTAGTTCAACCAAACAAATCAAAGTATCTCAGAAACAATGGGAAATGGACAGGACACTGATTTTCTGTTTTTGGTGGTTTTGGTTTTTTTTTATACTAATGTAAGCTGAAAAGGTGAAATGCACAGATGGTATTTAGGCTGAAAAAAGATTTGCTCTGTAAGAGGATAAGGTGCACCTGGAGTAGGGAAGAGGGAAGAAATGACTGTTCACCTGACCTGTTATTTTAATAAATATAATGTACTCATTCTTGAATAGACTGACTTTATGCCAGTCATTTTGAACACATCCAACCACATTCAAATTTGTTCAGTTATTTTATGTCACAACATACTAAAAGCTGCTTTCATAGATTCTCTCAGTATACCATAGCTATATTTATATATTATATATAATATATATAAATCCTGTATCTATAACTGGGATTCATAATAAAATACTTTGAAACCATTCTAGAGATTTGTTATAGAATTAAAAATGCCTTTGCCTCTGTAACAATAATATTTACCCCAATACATTAAAAATGCTTGTCATGTCTTCAGAAATGTAATTCTAGGATCCAAGGCAGTGGAATGGCCATTGGTAAAATGACTAGGACTGAGTAATGACCCTTAAATTTCTGTGTACGCAAGAAAAAATTTCAGTTGAGAGACTAACACAAACATAGTAAGATGCCCCCTCCCTCATCCCTGTGGCCATTCCTTTTGAAGCAAGAAAGAGAGGAAGGCTGAAAAATGAGCAGCAGTCATACAGCAAAATCATACATCCAAGCTGCTTACTGAAAGCTTTGACTATACTGACCTAACAGTATGCAGCTATTGAGAAGCTGTATAGTTCAGGATAACCCAAGAGATGTACCAGACTAAAACCACAACAAAACCAAGAACGTGTTCAATTTCAAAGCATCCTTCCAATACCTTCAGGTGCTTGACACTGTGCACAATAGAGCTCTTCAGGGGGCACAGAGAAGGTGCATATAGCAATCACAGTATCTTACAGTGGGGATGAAATTATTTAAGTAGCAATAAAACAATAAAAATTTAACATACTGTAAGATGTAATGAAAGATACTGTGCCAACTTCATAAAAATAAAAAGTAATTAGGGTACTCCGTGAAGTAACAGCAGAGATTTCAAACTTATCAGGAAAAAGCACAGAAAATACAAGTTCTAGATTCACAGCACCTGGACCAAAGCTTTGCTATGAAAATGAGATGCAAACCCAAACATATGGATGTATTCTATAAGCTTTCAGTCATTCCCTACTGTTTTCACAGTCATCTCCATCAATGGAATTTCATCAATGACATGGCAGCCATTATTTAAAAACTTAGTTTAGTTGATTTAGTTAAGGCTAAGTGCTTCCCCCCCTCCCCCCTCCCCAACTGAAATGAAATGCTCTTATTTTAGGAAAAGATCTAATTATAAAATTCAAGAGTGACAGATGATAAATTTATTAAGTTTACAGCCAAAGTCTAAATTTAAGTTTTGACAAACAAACTGTTCTTAACCTGGTTTTTAAAACCCAGGAAACTCAGTTATCCTGCTGTTTGAGGTTCACTGCTGATACTGCACTGAGGACTTGAAATGTTATCTCACAGTTTTTAAAAAAAAAAAAGGAGAAGACACCCGTATTACTGTACACACAGCCTAAGTTGCAAAAGGAGGAAAACACCATCCTATTTGCCTACTTCAGCTTTTCTAGAAAGCAAAACCACGTAGGAAATATTAATTTAGCATTTTGGGTAAGAAGGGGAACAGGAGAAAGAATTTTCAGTTCTGGAAGGTTAGAACTATGTTCTATTAGAATTAATTCAAATATTAACAGAAAGTTCAGTGAATACTGACCCCAGCTCTTGTGAAGCAGTAATACTTTCAGCCCAAACCATGAATGCTCTCCCATACAAAAATAAAAAGCTAGTAATACTGCAGCCAGTAGCTTTGAAGTATCAGGTTCAAACTGAAGGTACTGAGAGGACATTGCATAGTTGGTGCCAAGAGAATTACAATTTAAAAGTAAGAAGCCAGAAATAGCCAATTATGAGCTAACAGAGTGAAGTAACATTAGAAGCCAAATGATAACTGAAAAGAATCAGAGACCTGGCTGGCCACAAGAGTCCCTTTTTCAGTTTATACTACCAACTAGATTTGTGTGAAGATACGAAACAACATGCTGTTACAGTAAGATACCTACATGCAGTTAGGACCAGAGCAGGGCATGTGGTCAGTATGACCACAGTACGCAGCAAGAGGGAACAAAAACCAATCATCTCCTTACAACACACTTTTCTTGTTTTTGTGGATAAATGTTCACCACAGTAGGTTGGAACAGGCAACTACCTAAGTCAAAGACAGGATTTTTTTTCTTTATTTAAATAATACATACCTATCATGGTGAAAGTTTAGAGCAGAGCTCTTCAAACAATAAACTAGATTTGCCAATCTGGCTGAATTACAAATTCTATGAATCCCTAAGATTTGAAAATCTGTGTTGCTCTAGTAAGAATAAGAATAGAATAAGTTGCTGCACAGTTCTCCTATAGTTTGAGAATGGTTTGCTCTTTTTCTTCTTTCTAGCCATTAGAAATGATAACTTTATTATTTCAATTTGATTTACTCCAGACTTGACAAAATTATAATCCTGGATCCATGATTTCCTTCCTCTACTCATTGATGTTGTAAGTTTATGCTGCAACTAAAGAAGTGTAGGATTCTGTAGAGTTAATTTTTATATTAACAATTATATCTAATCAACTAGCTCAATCATTATAACACCACCAAATGTGACTGTGAACACAATACGTAAGATGAATAGATGGCACTTTCAAAACCTTTTAATCTTTAACGTGATCCATCAGAAAATGGAACACTCAGAACTGGTCTTACACTTTGGAAAACTGATGCATTAAGTACGAATAACCTACCCAAGGCCACAAAGGTAAACATCATCAGCCAAGACAAAAACTCCAAAGGTCAAGCATCAAGTCCTCTGTTCAGGCTATAACAAAGTGATAAATCTCATTCAATATTTGAAAGCCTTTCCCAGCAAGGAAGTTCTCCACAGAATTAAGAGTTCATCACGATCAATTTGTTATTTCAGTTGGGATTTTTCTCTGCTTTGTCCACAGCTGAGTAACATAGACACTTCCAGTGAAGTCCTCAGTGTTACACAGCACGTGTGTGGGTGCGTATGTGTACACACACATATATAGAATTTCAAAAGGATGAAGCCATTCTTATTTCTTTTAGTTAACATAATGGAAAACCATTTTAAATATTATACTGTTTCTTATTCCAAAGTGGACCTACTGTAATTTGTGATTTGATGACCAGTTTTCCATTTCAAAGATCTCTTGATTTGTCAGTATCTTTGACAAAAATAATGGCATAGAATCACAGAGTAGTTCAGGTTGGAAGGGACCTTCAAAGGTCATCTAGTCCAATCCCTCTGCAATGATATGGACACACAGAATAGTAGAGACAAACCATGAATTAGATTCTCTCATTAAGAGTGAATTATGACTAGCCTAGTTTTTAATTTCTGTTTTTCATTAAAAAGCCTTTGAACTACAATTTCATTTCTCTGACAGAATTCATATCCACTATACTAGAGAATTTCTAACCTGTAAAATTCACCTATGGAAAATGTACTGATAGCATCAGCTTATTATAGGGAACTAATCTAAAGAAGTTAAAACAAAGTAACAATATTTGGGTAGGGTTCAGTGGGGAAGAATAGGATGTCCTTTTGTTAATTATGTACTATATTGACAAAGACCATACTGCAAAGACAAAGTGAAATGTAATGGAAGGGGGGAGAGGAAATGCAAAAAAACTCTCACAAGATAAGCATATACAGAGACAACACTCCAACTCTAATTACTTGCCATTTAAGCAACAAGCCTGTTCTCAGCTCTTTTGAGAACATTTTCGCCAGTTCATGCACAACTCAAGTGATCCCAATTTTAATACAATTTGTATCAAGTACTGCCTTTGGAGGACAGAATGACTGCAATCTTAGCCAGAAATAGTAAACAGGAGAAGGAAAGACCTGCAATACAAATCGGTAGCTCACAGAGAAAATCAATTCAGAAGAACTTAAAAAAAACCCAAAAAACCCACCACCACCAAAAGAAAAAAAAAACCAAACCCAGCACAATCCTCTGGTAGGTCCAATAACAACTCGAACAGAGAGGGTGACAGTGGTCAAGCAATTCCAGGTGGTTTCATGCATATGTATACATTTGTAGTGTATCTCTGTCTATTTCATTCAGCTTCTACTTTCTCCATGCTCTTCAGTAATCAAGTATTTGATTTGTAAGATGCTACGTCGGTGCCAGCAGGCACCAAATGGTATAATAAATACACTCTTCGCAAAATATAAAAACCATGCACTCAGTGAAGAAAGCATAGCTCTTCAGCTAAGTGGAAATCAGTATCTCCCTTTCATTTTCTTTTTCTTTTTAAATAGCTCTGCCTAGCCACTTAAAGAGTCCCAGCTGCCACAAAGTCATACAAACTCCAAGCCCTGCTCTGTTTAAGTTTCCGTTCCATAGCTCACTTCAGGAGTGCGAACAGGATACTTCTTGCTAAACTAGACTGTAAGAAATTTCCTTAGTAGATCAAGTGAAAAAACATATCCAGTAATTTTTCCATTTTAGCTATTCACTTGAAATCAGTTCCATTACAAAAGCATCAAGTCATTGGTTTTTGTTTTATCACACGCTTTTTAAAGGCAGGTTTGTTACAACAGCCTTGAAGGGGACTGGCAGTTAGGTTCACACTGGCTGTGTTCTTGGAGAGAAACACTTTGGAAGAACTGTGGTTCAACAGGATGGGGCTTTTTGAATTCAGAGCTGGGTGGACCTCAGGGACTAAAGTCACAGAGGTGGTGCCAGATCGCAGCACAGATTTCTTAGGGAATAGAATTTTGCTCTGTTCTAGAACAACATGGTTTATAGAAGAGGTGGAGGCACCAGACAGTGATTCTTTTATCACTTCATTTGGGATCTTGCTACACAGGTAATTGGGACCATTATTCTCCATTACATCTGACCAAGCCCTGTTGCGAACTTCTGCAGCTCCCCAGTAGTGTCTAATAGCAGACTCAGAGCGATGGCCTGTCACTGCCATTATTTCTCTAGGCCCCAGTCCTGCTTCACGCAGTAGCTGGATGGTGGTAGTTCGGAGAGAATGGTTGGTGTATCGTTGAGAAAGCCTGGCTGCCACACTTATCCTGGGCATCATGGTACCTAAGTAGTTCACACCCATTGGTTCTCTTTTGTACCAGACAGGCTGTTCTTGCATTTGCTCTGATGTTAACTTTAAAGGATGCAGGTAAAAGGCAGGGGGCTCTGGAGGCAACTTAGACAAATAAAGCTCCAATGAAAAAACAGGACAGTTTGGGTCCCCTGGCACATCATACATTTTACCCATTTTATGAGGATCATCTCCATTTTTTCCTTTGCCAGGATACCTAAGCATAGCATATCGACGCCCGTTCTTGTCCTTCTCAATAACAAAAGCATCTGGAACCAGATCTCTTAAAATTTCCCTCCCTCGTTTGGCAAAATGCAACTGCAAATCAAACCACACCTTGTTGACGAGTGCCAGTGGACTGTGCAATCCCAGCACACCAGATTGCTTAATCTTACGCAAGTCCTCAGCAGCTATAGGAGGATGGTGGTGAGTCTCATCCTTTCCCTGCATGCGCAGCATCTTCAGCACACTCAGAAATACCATGTTTGCACTAGCAAACTCTTTGTCCTTCATTAAGCAAATCTGACGATTATAAGGTGACATTTTGAGATGCCGGTTTAAACCAGCACGCATTGACTTGTAGCTTGCCACACTGTAGATATTTCCATCATGATTCCTTATTGTGTAATAAAACTCTCTTAAGATATCATTGAGTTCACTCACTGGGACCAATTCAAAGCTAGGATCCTTGCCTTTTTTGGCCAGCCATTGTTTTAATAGGTTAGCTGCCCAGCCAGTCTGCTTGTGGGTGTTTTTGATGCTCTTAGCATCCTCTTCCTCTTCCTCCAAGCCAAAGAGGACATCCTCGGGGAAGTTAAAATTCGTCTGTGCTGCTTCTACTCCTTCTTTATTTTCTGATGAAGTCTCCTCCTGTTTCAACTGCTTTTTGAAACAATTGATCAAAGTTGTACCATCAAATATGCCACAGGTATACGGCACACAGCGAACTACTTTTTGATCTGAGAGCCGTGAAGTGCGGAGTAATACATAATATTTTGCATTTTACATAACAAAAAGCAGGTGGCACTAACTGGATTTTTCAAACGATATGGCATATCAATTCCATACCTCACTAGCCAATTAAAATGCATCAGGCCCTTCTTTATTAACCATGGCATTACATATGCTTTATCTGATTTGACTGAAAGGAAGCCTAGAAACATATGCTATAACAGAAGACTGAAAGCCGGAAAGCATCATGTGTCTTATTTCTCTCCTCCTTGCTCACTTTCCATTGCTAAATACCACTATCACACACAATCTGTTTTTCCAAAATCTTTTCCGGGTTTCAGACTCTACCAACGAAGAAGATTTCCAAAATATGTAGGTTATACTGAAAATTAAGTCTTAAAA
This sequence comes from Nestor notabilis, assembly GCF_000696875.1. Lineage (NCBI taxonomy): Eukaryota > Metazoa > Chordata > Aves > Psittaciformes > Psittacidae > Nestor > Nestor notabilis. The sequence continues at coordinate 31,592 of NW_009920412.1, read as the reverse complement.
CCATACATCTGTCGTCCATTCTGGTATTGAATTTCCTACATCTCAAGTACCGACAAATGTTTTAATAGCTATAATCCACAGGTATCTTTGAAAAAATGAAGTTCCAAACAACCATTCATTATGAAATGCCTTAATAAAAACATAGAGCGAGGCACAGTTTATACTCTGTAATACTGTTTGTCTTTGCCAGACTATTTCTGCAAGAGGAGAAGAACAGTCTTGTCCAGTATATTTTCTTCTTGCTTTGAAATACAATTCAGATTTACCTCTACCTTGAAACACTATTAAATGTGGAAATTTTCGCTAGACAAAATGACTTCCAGTTACCAACAATGTAAGTATGAGGTACTTTGCAAAGTATCTGTACACGGGAAAAAAATTAATTATGAATAATTTTAAATAGCTTAACTTCAACCTTCAAATTTTAAAGCAAGCTCAACAAATTTTAGATGAGGAATCCAGACGTACTGCAAGTTATCCTTTGTCATGAAATAGTTACTCCTGAAGAAAGTTTCCCTGGATTTTTTTTTATATATGGCAATGAAATACTAGAACTCCAATTCTTATTAACTTCTGGATTAGGATAGAAATGAGACCGCTAAAGCAATTTAGAAAATATTTGTAGCTTTAAGTTCAACCTATTCAGACAAAAACTGGGCAGGGTTTTCTTTTGTATGGTTGCTTTGTTTTATCAGACAATTTTTATTGTGCTCCTGAATTACTAACTCACCTATTTACACAAACCCCATCAAAAAACTTCTGAGAAGATTATCAGAAGCACACGCTCCAAGTAATACTCTGGGTCAGAAGAAGAATACAAATGGACAGAAACTAGAAAGGATGGCACAAAAAAAGAAACTAAAATTGTCTCCTTAGGAACAATAAAGATAAAGAACTTTTCTCCTGTGGATTGTAACTTTAGAATTTTATATAGAAACAATCAACAACCTACCTGTGGTGTTCCCTCAGCAGTTCGCTTGTTTGCCGAAGTATCTGTTGGTGGCCTGCTTGTCTGGTTTTCTGAGGGGTCAAGAAATTGTTCATTTGCAGTATCTAATCAGTACTAAATACTGCTATCCACTAGACAAATTTGGAGGCAATATTCAAAATCATTTGATACTAAACCCAGTATATGGCTCATTTTACAGCTCCAATTTTCAATTGTAAGTATTCAAGCTTGATTACTGCCATTTTTCAGATGGAACAGAAGATATAGAAAAGCAAAATGGCACTTTCCAGCCTAAAAGCAGTGTCTGTTCCCTTTCTCGAAAGTCTGACAATGTATCCAAAATATTTTGTGAACAATTCCCTTGCCTATTGAGGACAAAGCATAACTGCAAGCTCTCCTCCCTCTGTACGCAAACTGACAAGGTACTAAACTGAAAAATACTACAATTATTCAACATTTTTTGTACAAAAAAATCTGACTGAACAGCGGATGGTTAAACAGACAGCAAAATATGTAACTGAGACAATTTGTGCAGGGAGACTGAGCACCTTCATTAGCTCAGTCAAACGTACATCTAAACTAACAATTTAAACAGAAGTTGCTTGTATATTTTATATAAACATTTAAATCCAAATTCTCTGTTCTCATTCCTTTTCATTTTAACCAGAGCTTATCAGCAATAGTGCTAGCCCAAACCAGTGTTTCAATTCTGGTGAGAAAACGACTAGGGTATACATTAAGGCTATTTGAACTGCATAAAATGAGACATGGTTTTTTGACACATAGGCCCTTTTGTCACTGTGCCTCATCTGTCACAATCCTTTTTACGCTCTGTTAAATCACTGTATTAGCTTTAGAGCTAAAAATCAATATAAGGCCTATAACTGTCCAGCTCTGTGGAAGACATGTTTTAACACAGGTAATTTAGAGATGGGAAAATTAAATAAAACTAGTTCTGATGTCAAGCTGTACTTGAGTTAATTTTAACGTTCTATTGTGCAAATGAGAAACTTGCTATAATTCCAACTCACAAATCTTGAGGACCTCTTAGAAAAAAAATAATCACAGCATGTAAAATCAGAAGAGCAGAGAATCACCAGTGCATGGCCGAAGATGGAGACAAAGTATTTTAAAACAGTTAATCTATATACTGTTATTTGAACAGTATATATGAACACAATTTGAACACTGTGTTCAGAGACTTTACCTTAAATCCAATAAACGTAATACTTTGGGACTAGGTTAGTATTCAGTTGTGTTCTTCTCCCCCCCCCCCCCCCCCCCAGTTTTTGTTCGCTTTTAAGTGTTGTGAAAACTATACTTTCCTTTCAGTACGTCTTTGCTTAGATTATTTTGAGAGACTACTAAAAACAAGTATCAAGTTGTTAATGGTAGGAGCTTCTGACTGCATGCTAGAAATTATATAAACAAAGTTCTAAATAAAGCAAAGCTTACAGAGCCACACTGCTGACTCCTCCTAAGGAGAGACTGATTTAAAAAATGGCTGGAAACACGTTTATGACAGATAATGATGATTTTGATCTTGACAATTTCAACAGAAAGGCAACCCAGAAGCAGTATCTCAGTAAAATGCACTAATAAACAAATTTCCATCAGGGTGCAGTTTGGCGTTTCCCTTTTTTTCTTCCTAGTGTCAACACTCAAACACGACTTACCAACTCTGGGTGCTGTAACGGCAGGGGGGGGAGGGAAGGTGTGTCAGCAGGAGCTGTACTACTAAATGCAGAGAGAGGAATCTTCATCTGTAGGGGAGCTCGACTGCTGGTAGCATTATTAAGTCCTGAAGTACCCACTGTGGGCAAAGTCCTTGGGGCCTGGGCAACAGTATGTGCAGTAGAAACAGCCTGTACTGCCAACGTTGTGCCTATTGACGCAGCACTGGCTGCAGAGTTCCTCTGAATACTAGGACTAGGCACAGACGGGCTGTTATTTGGTTTAGTTGGGTTAGTTGATGCCAAAGACACTGTAGTTTTGGTAAGGCCACCAACTGTAGAAGAACTTTGTACGGATATAAACTCAACATTGCCTGACTGCTGGTTAGTGACCAAAGTTCCTGTGTGGCCTTGCAGGAGCTGAGGCTGGGATGACACTGCCACAGGTACATGCAAGATTACAGGCAAAGACTGCAACGAGACAGACACTGACTGAGTGCTGCCACTGGGCACTTGGTTAGTGCCTACAACGGTAGCTGTGTTGGCTGTGGGAAGAACTGTTGTCGTCAAATTGCTGGTGGAGGTCACTGGAGCCTGAGGCTTAGGATGTCCACTGACAAGTGTTGGAGGAGCAGCAAGACTGGAAGCTGGCACTACACAAAGAAGAGGAAAACCAAAAAACAACAAAATTTAAGTATCTGAACCAAGTGGGAAACTTCGCTCCAACACAGCAAATGGAAATGACTTATGATTAGTGTGGTGAGTCACTGGAACAGGCTGTCTGGAGAAGCTGTGAATGCCCTATCATTGTAAACATTAAAGTCAAGCTGGGCAGGGCTTTGAGCAGCCCAGTCTAAAAAAAGATGTCCTGGGCCATGGCAGAAGGGTTGGACTAGATGATCTTTAAAGGTGACTTCCAACCCAAACCATTCTATAAAAAATGTGGTATATTATTAACTTCTTTTTTGTCAAAAAATGCTATAGATACTCTTTTTCTGTTGCACATTCTGATACTCAATGGTCTAGTTAAAGGCACAATCAACGCTGTGCTTCTGTTTGAAAGTACTACATACAATGGCAAAAAAATAGGATCTACAAAGAATTATGACACAAACAGGCTCAAAGAAAGCTCAAAAAATGAACTGTTGAAAACACATGAAATACAGCATTTTAAACACTCGTGTTAGTTATGAGTAACTAACTTTGTATAGGAAGGACCTTGTATCCAGAAAGTTCTCCTGAAACCAAGAACGTATCAAAGAAGATACTCACTTTTGTGCAACAGAATTTCAGGATTAAATCTAAAGATCAGGAGCACAATACAATACAGAAAGTCAGTATATGCCTACTATGAGATGATTCTGTGGAAAAGATTCAGTATTCAATATTAGGTAAACTATTTTTCAAACCAAGGATTACAATGAATGTAATTAATGGTGGATTTGATTCTACATTCCCTATAAAATTTTAATTAGAAACTAAATTTAACTTGATTACCTCAAGAAATGGGGCTTATGACTTCCTTTAGTTCCCCATTCAACTTCTGTAGCCATTAGGCAGAGGGCAAGATCAGCATCCTATGATCAAGTACGAAATACTGGCCCGTGAAGCACACATTTCACTTCTCAACGCTTGAGAGACTGCAAGTTTTGCTGCCATACCCAGACTGCTGTTTGCTGAAGCATGTAATTTACCCACATGTTCGGGTTGGCCAAATCAACACATTTTATCCTTTACTTCATAAGCAGACTACATGAATGTGAACTGGGAATGGCATAGGGAGCTTAAAATAATGATTTTTGATATTGGAAACTAAGAAGTCATAAACCCCAGTTTTGCTGTGTTCAGTTAGTTACTTAGTGGAAAGCAACAAAACTTTTGAGAAGTGTGTTTGTAGCCCATAGACAGTTTCTTACCTGCATTCACAGGGGCTTGAAAAGTTGCTGGTATGCTCTCTCCAGTATTCCTCTTTGACTCCAGCATCTGCCTCACTGTGTTGGCATTTCTATGGAACAAAGTTTCAATTAGCATTTCTCGACAAGCCACACTGGGTATAATTATGAACAGTACAGTGTAAACCCCTTCTTTTACTGCTATTCTTTCCATTAAGATTTTCTAAATCCATTTATTTTATGCTTCCATGCAAATTAACTTTGAATATCCCACTACTGGGAAAAAAAAAAAAAGCAGAATTATTTGTAAATTTTCAAGTGCTTGCACTAGGTTTGCCTTTCACCATGAGAATTTTCCCTTCATAGAATCATAGAATGGTTAGCGTTGGAAAGGACCTTAAGATCATCTAGTTCCGACCACAATGCCATGGGCAGGGACGCCTCACCCTAGACCATGCTGCCCAAGGCTCTGTCCAATCTGGCCTTGAACACTGCCAGGAACAGAGCATTTACCACTTCTTTGGGCAACCTGTTCCTATGTCTCAGTACCCCCACAGTAAAGAACTTCTTCCTTATATCTAACCTGAACTTCCCCCGTTCCAGTGTAAACCCATCACCCTTGTCTTGTCCCTGATGAAGTCCCCCTCTAGCATCCCTGTAGGCCCCCCTCAGATACTGGAAGGCTGCTATGAGGCCTCCACACAGCTTCTCTTCTCCAGGCTGAACAGCCCCAACTTTCTCAGCCTGCCCTCATACAGTAGGTGCTCTAGCCCCCTTATCATTCTTATGATCCTTCCTTGAAATTAAACTTCCATTTTACCCATTATATTTTAGCTGCTGAAAACAACCCTCATCTCTGTTTACGTAAGAATGGATTCAAAATTGTCCATTTATGCCTTCTGAGAAAGAAAACTTACAACTGAGAAGCAATGAAGGAAAAGGAACACTAATTAAAAAAAGACAAAAAAGAAAAAGCCAGCAAAAAACCAAACTGAAAATACAAGGATTATCCACTACATTAGGTATTTCAAGTGTCCTACTGCAATTTTCACATGGGCACAGTGATGTGGTTTGCTTACCGATATGTCATGTTGCTTGTGTTTGCAGCATCACTTGCTGATTTTGCTGAAGATAGAGGTGTATTTGGTGAAGCCTACAAAAAAGAAACAAAAAAAAAGAGTGGAGAGGAGGAGGGGAGGAAGGGGGAAGGGAGAGAAAGGAGGTGAGGAAGGGGAAAGAAAGCCATAACAAAACAACCGTAAGTCAGCCTGCAAACTTACATTTTCATTACATTTCCATTCCAGAGAGAAAAATTTTCTGGAACCAACACCACAGGAGAACTTGACTTGTTTTAAATCCCCCTAAACCCCTTTGGTCCTCTCCTACATCCTCCTGTTTTGTAAGTCTCTTCCTTCAGGTATTTTTAGGATAAGAATAAAAACTTCTGCCAGAAAATTAATGGACTTCTAAGCTTCCACTTCACAGTAATTAACCTAAAATATTTATTCCAGACATAGATAAATGCTATTGGTTGTATGGTGGGACAAACCGTACCTCTTCTACCCCCAAAATCAAGGTACTGAAGTAAATTAATTACATACATCTTAAGGTGCTTTCACACTGTTAATGCCTAAAGAAGCTTCTGTATAAATCAGAATCACATAATAGCTGCTAAAAGGTTATTCTTTCATATCACTGCTTTTAATCAAACAAGACAAACCTATTTTGTGAGGTCACAGCTATCTGCATATAAAGTTTCTTTATTTCTTAACACAAGGTTAAAGCTAAGTCAGAAACAAACAAATCTAGTTCTTACTTCTTGTCTTTTCTTCAAGTCCTCCCTGGCTGCTCCAAACCGCTTTGTCAATCTAGCAATTTTAGCCTAAATGGGAAGACAAAACCAAATCAACAAAACCATAAGTAACCTCCCCAAAAACCATCAAAAAAGTTATATAAACTATAAAATATATCATTAAAACATGAAGTCAAAGGCTATATTGATACCAGAAGAAATTATTCCCCCTTGAAACATGGTACAACTATATTACTTAAGCAGCAAAAAAGACACACGTGTATCACAGTCAATATAAAGACAACTTATTGTCCTTGCTATTCACAACTGCACAAACAGAACCCATCCTGCAAAGGTTCACATGATATTCTGCATGAATGAAAGCAACTGAAAGCATTTGACTGTTTTAATATCTTAGGTTCCAACCACATTTGAAAATGTACCCTATTTCATCTTTCTTATTATCTATTCTTCCCCCACTTACCCTATTCCCTTCTCACTGATATACGGTGTATCACACACCCTACTCTCAGCTTTGTTCTACTCTATTTGATGTTCAGGTCTCAGGTTCATTATCTTCATATGCACCATTCTTACATCTTGCATTTACTTCTTGTGCTTCCCTGAATATACCATTTTGTGACCATGCTTTCTATAATCTACCCTATCTACACTGTAGTTTTGATGGCTGACTTAGTCCAGAGGCAGTAGCTGTGCCACTTGTTCTGAGCAGGTACTTGCTTATGTTTTGTTTTTGTTTTGCATGGAAAGAAGAGTTAAATTCTTTTTACAAACTCCTGAAAACACTATGTTAGCACTAGAAGAATGGAAATTAGTCTTTCTTTAAAAATAGCGACTTTAACATACTATGATTTCAGAACTTCCTACCTAAAAGGAGCTGATCCATTCACAAACCTCACCTTTTCCACATTTTCACAAAGGAACACCATAGGCTACAATTATAGTCTGTCTTCAGTTACATTGTATTTCAATTTCTGTTCTTCTACAACATAGAGGTGTTTTGGAACACCTTGCATAATAAAACCATGTAAGCTTAGACTGCGAGTACAGTAACATCAACACATCCACAGCCTTATGCAATGTTATTAATTTGGTACTGCAGTTAATGGCTAAAGACACTGATACACAACTATACTGAAAGCATCTTAAGTATCACCTAAAAAATGTCTGGGGTTGGCAAGTGGGAAGAGTTACGTAGGATGAACCGGTCTGGCAAACTCCGTACTTTGTTTATTTTCAACGTAAAATGGCCTTATTGTTTTAATTTGTTATGATATAAGCTTTTAATTGTCTTGTCACTTCAAAATTCTTTTATTTTTGTGATGTTCCTCACATCACCACTATCTACATAATTTCTATGAAGAATTTTAGAAAGTACGCTGCATTCAACACTAGATATTTGTCTCCTTGCTAGAATGTAATTATTTAGTTTCTGGGGAAATAACATGGACATGTAGCATGCGATGTTTCTCTGAACACTGTACAAAATCCAATGCTACTGTTCTCTCCTTTCTGCAACTTTTCCATTTTTAAGCAAATTTCTGGTTTTATAGATAAGGTATTTTCATACTTAACACTTATTTGAAGAATGTCTAAATGGAATAGAAGAGTGGAAAAGCAGTTTAATAACAGATAATGAATCAGTTTGCCAGAAAGAATATTTCCTTTGGATTTTTTTTTTTTTTGTTTGTTTTCTTCTTTCTGAGAAGGGAAATAGAATTTTACAACTCAAAAGCAACATTAGTATTTGCTGCTTCCCCCCCCCACCTTTCTCTCTGAGAAGTCAAAATGACTTCCCTATTGACAGCTACAGGAGACTTACTACAAAATGCTGAGGAACTTAGTTTTAAATTTGTCTACAGTATACAGTTGAAGACACACACACTTACCTGCAGTTCAGTAAGCACGGTTTTATGCCTCTTGTTACATTCCACTTTCTCTATTCGGGTTTTCAAGTCTGCCAGAGCCTTGTCAAACACAGCACACTGTAAAGCAGTAAATTTTTCATCTAACAGTCTCTGGATAACCTGCAAAATTATTACATGAAGAAAAAAGAAAAGTAACAATGCAATCCCAGAATTTGGGAGACCATCTATAAAAATATTTTGAATTCTTAACAAGTACCCTGCTACAAACAGAACAATGACAACAGTTGTGCCCTGCAAATCAAAGAAGTCAGTAGTCACTCATAAGCATATGCTTCTACAGCTAAGAAACATTTCTACATACATTTTGGCAAATACAACTGGTCCTTCTTTGCCACCAATTCAAGAAATTAATTTAATTGCAGTATGATGTGTATAAAACCTTATACATACAAAAATAACCTTATCAACAAAAGATACTTTCATCAACTGCTGTGTTTATACAACTTAATTTTTCCTATTACTCTTCTGTTCTTGAGAGGGATGCTGGCACTAAAAAGAACAGAAACTAAAGCCATTCAACAAAACCTCATTTCTGTGATGCATTTTCCCTAGAAGAAACGCAGTGTTGGTTTTCTATGAAAAGCTAAGAACTGAAAGAGAGACTGATTTCCATAAAGTTTACTTGATACACTTCTTGTTTTTCTCCCTCCCATACCTACTGCAGTGCAAAAAAATTCCTTCAGAAACAAAACAAACATGGTTCAGTTTTCTGCATCTTAGGTTGATGAAGTTACAACATGCATTAGCTAACTAATGGAAGACACAAAGTTTTTCCTTCAAGACCATAGGTTTCCTTACGTGCTAATGGTGCAAACAGGCAATTAACAGCTCTATAAAAATCTGCAAGACACAATGTTGACTGCACTCTTGTTTGGAAACAGACTATTTTTAAAGCCAGGCACACAATAAAGTGCAGCACACTGAAATCTCTCTTTTTCTAAGATGAGGTTTAAGAGTTTAAATATTTCACACATTTCAAATGTAATTCTTGCAGTATAGCTTTCAAATCATATTTAGTCTCCTAAAGTAAGGCTATGTAGAACTTCGTATGTATTAAAACATCTTTGTTACTTGAATTATGTCAAATTTTCAACCACAAGAAAGTGTTGGGGGCCGGGAGGGAGCAGATACGTTTGCCATCTCTGCACCTTCATTCTACCTTTTGTAATTTTTGGTCGACATCCTGTCTGGCTGTAATTTTTACTTCGAGTTCTGCTTCATAATCTTCTTTCATATATCGACGACGTTTAGAGTGAATGCTATCCATGTCCTCAGATTTGGAACGCTTTCTCCTTGACACTTCACCTGGAACAATTAGATACAACTACTTACGAGGAACCTCTAAAAAAAAACAGGTATCTGCAGAATGCTGTGATTATTAAGAAGCTTATTTGTCCCCAGTTCAAGATTTTTCATCCAAAACCTGTAAGAACACTTTTAGAAAACCAAGATGTTTGACGGCATCAAAGCATTACAGCTGTCCCTTTGGTCTTTGTACGGTGCCTCCCTGTTAGTGCGTTCCACTTTGTCACCACCAAACTACTGCCCCGAATGCAAAATAGCTCTAATACCACCATTCCTTTCTTCAGAACTTGCCTCCAAGTTCTTCCTGCTCCTGTCAGGACCATTCTATAATGAATCATGGCTTCCGAGAAGCAGAACAAAACCCTCTTCTGCAAAAGGAATACTTTCCTCAGGATTCCAGCCAAATAAAACTACATTTCATCCTGCCTGCGTCAGCAATAAACTTTTTTCCCCACCTGCCATAAAGGTTTAACCTGTATCTCCAATCCCTGACTGAAAATAACATTCAACCCTTTTTCTTACTTCTTGGGTAAGAAGGAAAGTAAAACTCTAACTTTTAAAAGAAAAAGAACAGGCTCAAATCAGAGGTATATTATAAAAGTAATTTTCATAACAGCAATGAAACACAAGAGATCTCATTCACTCCTCCACCTCCTGACACTGTATTAAGCCTATGGAAATTATCAGGAAATGAAGTTATAGAGCTTACCAAAGGTACCTAAAGACCATAGCCTGCAACCCCACCACCCCAAACCTGAGGATGATAAAGACAGAATTAATAGTCCCTCAATGAAGATTCACTGGAAACTGAAAGAGCATAAGAAACAGTTACTTTCCACTACCATTTTTTTTTCTTCACTTGTATTACATATACTCTAAGAGTCATATTTCTAACTTTATGAATTTTTTTAGTCTAGATTTTTTGATGGTTAAATTTTGTTTGTTTCAGTCTGATCTGATTTTTTGGTATTTTTTTTAGTTGCACTATAAATCCATTAATGCACTGAAAATGATTAAAAAATCTGCATGTCAACCTATGTTATTTTAAAAAGTTTGTGAAAGCATAGGTCCTCAAAGTTTAGGTACATTTTGTAGTGCCACAGGGCTCTTCATAAACATTTGCAGAATGCTGAGTGTTTGCAAGCACTATAAATGTCTAAGGCATGAGGTTTTAATTTTTTTTTATTATTATTTTCTCCCTTCATTTTCCACTGTTTCATGTCATTCTGGGAAAAAAAAAAAAGCTACATCTACATCTTTCTTCCATCCATCAGAAAAACTAGTAGAAATAGAATTAAAAAGAAAAACTGAATAGTTAGAACACTATTCTTAAGACTACTGAAGACAAGTTTATTAGGCTTTTCCATACCCCTCTTTCCTACTCCCAGTCAGTCTCTCCAGAAAAAGTCTAAACTCTGAATGGTACAAGTAATTTGTAACATGCAAGAGCTACTTAAATACTTAAGAGAACATGTTTAATATTCAGGTAACTTGTTCTGAAGCAGATGCTCTATCTGATCTTACTGCAGTTAAGATTCTCTTTGGAGAGCTTCAGGGTGTTTGCTACTAGACGAAAGGATATCTAAAGGAGGCTGTGACTTCCAGGAAATCCCAACAAATTCTAATGTGCTGCATCAGCTTTTCTAGGTCAAAGTGTGCTTTGTTCTTGTGTCCCACATGATTCCTTACGGAGACTCAAACACCCTTTCAGCAGGTTTGAGACACACACCTATATTATTGCTGAGCCTCAAGTGCAGCTCCCAGTGAGCAGCTAACGTAAGACTTTGTACAGCAGGGTGTAGAGAAGGAGGATGGTCCCTGCATTCGCTAATGGTGGTCATGTGCCACACAGTGTGGTCTCCAGCAGCCACCAGAACAACTCTCACAGTAATGTCAGAGCCTCTACCTAGACTGAGCTGTTTTGGGGGAAGATTAGGTTTTGCAAGTCTTGGGCTGCAAGGATTACCTAGAGCCTCCCAGTCTGGCTGAAGTTATGGCAGACGAAGAAGAGCTTCTTGGCCACAGAAGTTGCAAAGTAATGAGAAACCTGCATTGCCAAGTTAAAGGAGCTATGGGAGGCAGTCAGGGGATGGCACAGCACCAGAAATCATGAGATTGACTGGATATACTCCAAGATCTTGCAGCCTTAAGAACTGCATCTCCTAGTTGTACCAAAGAAAGTAGTCAAGAGTCTGAGCTTACCTACATGGGAAATGGAGATTCCCATAATGACAAAGCCTGTGGATGCAAAGGACAACGATGGATTTGGTTCAGTGCCCTTGTAGCAGATACGGAACTGAGAGCTGTGCCCAGTGAAATGACTGAACTGGCTAAGCCTGAGCCGTGCAGTGGGACCGCATGTTAGCAGCGCGTGACTCCCTGCCTGCAGGGCTTGGAGACCCCCGTCTGTGAGGGCCAGGCAGCCTGTTAGAGAAACAAAGGCACTGTGTGGGTGGGAATGGCATTAGGAAAGCCAAAGCTCACTTTAAACTGAATCTGGTAAGGGACATGAAGGGCAACAAGAGGGTTTCTACCAGTACACCATCAGCAAAAGAAAAACCAGGGAAAATATGTCCCCCCTGCTGGATGAGGCAGGGGAGCAAGTGACAAAGGACACAGATAAAGCCCAGATGCTCAATGACTTCTTTGCCTCAGACTTAGTAATGTTTGCCTTTAGCATTGCCAGCTCTCTGAGACCAGTGGGACTGGCTGGAGCAAAGGCAGACAACAAACTGCATGTACAGAAGTCCACCCAAGCCAGAGGGATGAACTCACAAGTCCCAAGAGAGCTGCCTGAGGTGACTGCAAAGCCATTCTCAACCTCTGAAAGGTTGTGACAATTGCAGAAGGTTCCTGAGGACAAAAGTGACATTTACTTAGGAAGGACTAAGTTTGGATCTTGATGTAAAGCAAAAAATATGCAGCCCCAGCAAAAAGGATACAAAAAGAATTGTCCCTGTCTTCAGCTACTCCGTGATGGAAAGTGAGAAAATTCACTGAAGTCTGAATGAGAAAAACTGCAAACAAAGCAGTTTTCTGTCACTGTCATGTGAGGATTTTGCTAAAACATGCTAAGCAGAATCTATTTCTCTCTATTACTAGCATTTTATAGAGAATATCCTAATACTGTCCATCAGAAAGTGGGGGTTTACCTCCAGTTCTGATGTAGTACAGAAAGATATTTGGTGGGAGAGGGTGTGTTGTCCCTATACAGTACAAAAAACACCAAGAAAACAACTTTGATAAGGAAATGCCTATAAAAGAGGAAAAGCATGATACTCATCCAATCTGAGGCAGAGTCCTTACTCAGTATTATTCTTCCAATATCTGAAAGGGGCCTACAAGGATGCTTCGTTAGGGACTGTAGTAATAGGACAAGGTGTAATGGGTTCAAACTTAAACAGGGGAAGTTTAGATTAGATATAAGGAAGAAGTTCTTCACAGTGACGGTGGTGAGGCACTGGAATAGGCTGCCCAAGGAAGTTGTGAATGCTCCAACCCTGGTGGTGTTCAAGGCCAGGCTGGACAGAGCCTTGGGTGACATGGTTTAGTGTGTGGTGTCCCGGCTCATGGCAGGGGGGTTGGAACTGGATGATCTTCAGGTCCTTTCCAACCCTAACTATTCTATGATTCTATAAGTGCAAGGAGGACCCAAAGAACTACAAGATGGTCAGCCTTACCTCAATCCCTGGGAACATGATGGAGCAAGTAGTTCTAGAAACCATCTCTAAACACATTAAGGTAATGGTGATGGGGAATAGCCAGAACAGATTTATCAAGGGGAAATCATGCTTCATCAGCCTGATAGCCTTTTATGATAAGACAGCTGGCTTGGTGGATAAGGGGACAGCAGTGGATGCTGTTTCTCTTGTCTTTAGTAATGCTTCTGGCACTCAAAACATCCTCAGAGACAAACTCACACTGCATGGCCTAGATAAATGGACTGGCTCAACTGCAGCTGTGATTAGTGGCACGAAGTCCAGTTGGAGCTCATTGCTAGCAATATACTGGTACCAATACCAACATCTTCATAAACAGCCTAGATAATGGGATAGAAGGCATCCTCAGCAATTTGCAGACGATACAAAACTGGAAGGAGTGGCTGCTATGCTAGATAGTTATGCTGCCATTCAGCGTCACCTTGACAAGCTGGAGGACTAGGCAAACAGGAACCTCATTAAGTTCAACAAAAGGAAATGCAAAGTCCTACAGCTGGGTAGGAATAACTCATGTACTAGTACAGTCTGGGAACTGACTACCTAGAAAACTGCTTTACAGAAAAGGCCCTTGTGGTCTCTGTGCATATCAAGTTGAACATGAGCCAGCAATGTGCTCTGCTGGCAAAAAAACCCAGTAAGATCCTTGGCTGAGTAAGGAAAAGCATCGTCACCAGGCGAAGGGAGGTAATTATTCCCCTCTAAGCAGTGCTGTGAGACTAAATCTTGAGTCCTGTGTGCAGTTCTGGGCTTCTAAATACAAGAAAGATGTGAGGATACTGGAGTTTTGTGTAGGGCCACCAAGGCATATGGACATGCACATAAGGAAATGATAGCCAGCATTGTTCAACTGGAGAAGGCGGTTAGGGGAGATTTTATAATGTGTGTACATTACCAATGGGTGGAGAGTGAAAAAAGACAAAGCAAGACTTTTAGTGAGTACCTGTGAAAGGATGAGAGAAATGGATGCAAACTGAAATACAGGAAATCCCATTCAAACATATGAAAACATTTTTACTGTGAGAGTGGTCAAACACTGGAAGTGGAACGCTAGAAAGTTGTGGAGTTAACATTTGGGGAGACACTCAAAACCTGTCTGGACATGGTTCTGAGCAAACTGCTCTATTTGACCTGGTTTTGAGCAAAGGGTTTGGACTAGGTAATCTCCAAAGGTCCCTTCCAACCTCAATGATTCTGTGCTTCTAACATGTGCCACCAGCGAAGAATAACAGCTTTTTAACATTACGTACTTCTCTCTGTCTGTTTCTCTTCTTCTTTGTAGGCATCTTCTTCTTTATCCTCCTTACTTTCCTTTCTTATCTCCTTTTCCACCTCTTCTACAAACACAAGAAAAAAACCCACGTGTTACTTACGCTGACTTACAAAAGTCTCAGAGTCCTATTTTGGCTAGTGAACGTATGACATACAGAGAACGCAGAGATGAAAAAAACCAGGGAATACCTTCAGAGGAAAAATCTGAACTATCAAACAATGATACCATTAATTTTAACGCAGATAAAGTACTCAAACTATTTCAGTTTATTTTTCACCTAGGAAAAAAAGTATAAAAAAATTCAGTAACAACACACCAACATGCTCTATTTACAATTGGCCATTTCACCAGTTAACCTTATGGTAGAACAAGCTGAGGTTCTTAGTTTCTTAACAAATCTGAATTTTTATTTAAAGTGTCTTTCCTAATACAAAGTGTCACAATTTAAGACTTGTCATTTAAAAACATACAGTTTAGGAAATTCTTAAAGAAAGAAATATCAGAAGTTAACACCCCCAACTCCGCACAGGTTAAAATGAAAAACACTAACACTTCATGAAAACTTTCCCTGTATGTTCCATGAATTTCCATTACGTGTTTCATACATGTGGTATTTGTTACCTCCTGTGCTTGGCAGATACAAATAAAACTAACGCTCTTAAGATGACATTAAAATCCATCCAGAATTTAACAGGACAAGTCAGCACTGTTATGCACATCTTGATTTGTACACTTCTCCAATTTCCTCTTTTCATCTTGTTATTCACAAAGATATGCTTGATGCTCTCTTAACACTGTATTCTATTTCTATGATCAAGAACATTTTATTTTTTTTTTTATATTTCAACAAGTCACCTAAGAAATCAGAAAAATGAAGGAGTCAGAAACCCTAAACTGAAATGATGAGATTTTTCATTTTGTTCATTTATGCAAGTAATAATCATACAACAGTTAGGGTTAGAAAGGACCTTAAGATCATCTAGTTCCAACCCCCCTGCCATGGGCAGGGATACCTCACACTAGACCGTGTCACCCAACGCTCTCTTCAACCTGGCCTCTGCTCTCATGAAACCCCACTTGGACTAGTGTGTACAGTTCTGGTGTCCTCAACATAAAAAGGACATGGAGCTGTTGGAACAAGTCCAGAGGAGGCCACAAGGACGAGAAGGGGGTTGGAGCACCTCCTGTATGAAGACAGGCTGAGAAAGTTGGGGCTGTTCAGCCTGGAGAAGAGAAGGCTGCGTGGAGACCTCATAGCAGCCTTCCAATATCTGTAGGGGGCCTACGAGGATGCTGGGGAGGGACTCTTCATCAGGACTGTAAGCGATAGGACAAGGGATATTGGGTTCAAACTGAAACAGGGGAAGTTTAGGTTAGATATAAAGAAGTTCTTTACTGTGAGGGTGGTGAGACACTGGAACAGGTTGCCAAAGAAGTGGTAAATGCTCCATCCCTGGCAGTGCTCAAGGCCAGGCTGGACAGAGCCTTGGGTGACATGATCTAGTGTGAGGTGTCCCTGGCCATGGCATTGGGGTTGAAACTTAAGGTCCTTTCCAAACCATTCTATGATTCTATGATGTCATTATCCTGATGCTAGACAGGAAGACACAGTGAATGCAATCCTAAAACAAAAAGAAAAAAAGAAAAAAAAAGGAAAAATTTGATTATATAATTAAGTTACCACTGTATTTATAATTCAGCTATCTTAAGTCACACTATTTGCTGTGGATCTGAGTTTTTTACTTGATGTTTGCCTGTCACTGAACAGTTGAAAATACCTTTTACTGATTTCTATAGCTGCAAGCATTGATATCTGCTTAGTGACTGACTGGATACATATTCAGATGTCAGTTCTGCCAAAATATACACGTAAATGGAAATAAAAATAATGAATAAGCCTAAGAGCTTCTGAACAGTATTTGTAAGTTACTCTGAACTGCACAGTCATGCTCTCACTATTCCATAATCCTGTAATTGCAACCTTCTCCTTATAGCTTGACTAGAACATGTGTGCCTGATTTCTAGTTTGCAAAATCCAGTGGATCAAAAATGCAGCACTTGTCTCTTCGCTATTTAAAGAAACATCTCTCCACCATATATTCAGCTCCCGTTTGCAGATACTAGAGACTGCTCTAATCTCCTATTGGATGAACAAAACTTAAATTCTTCTTGGCTTTCCAGTATAAAGGTTGTTTCCCAAATGCTGAAATATTTTTTGCAGCAAACTCTCTGGAAGCCTTCAGAGTTTTCCCTTTTTGATGCAAAAAACAGAAATAAAAATATTACTGCAGAAACATGGTTTCATTGGTGCCATTTAAGCCTAACATTTTCCTGTTTGTGAATTCAAGAACTTGGACAGCTAATTCTGTCCCAACACAGCAGCAAACATTCATGTTTAGTTGTTTATCTGCCATTCACATGCTCTGCAGATCTCTTCAAACACTACTTTCTAGAAGACAAGCTGTAGTTTTTTTAATGTTAACAGCATTCTTTATTCTTAGAAGGCTGTAGTTGGGTGTGTTGCTTGACTTCAGACTCTGTTAATAAGGATTAGTAACAAGTAAGTTCTCTATCAAACTATCCCTGGGGAGCATGAAAAGCCATTGGTGTGGAGAAGCCTAGCATCAAGGTGTCTAGAATGCACTCAAAGTGCTAGCAATTCTGAGAAAGATACTTCAGATTTACTTTGGCAGACACACCCGGTCAAACTGGAGAGCATACAGACTAAGAGACAGAACACAGCAACAGTTACACCAGGTAAAACCAACTGCTCAATTAATTCAGGATTCTATCTCCAACACTTTCATGGCAACTGCAGATGATCAAGTAGGGAAGAATACAAGGAGAAAGGATGTATTTACACAGTCCCAGAAAGCTTCTTCCACTTCCTGAAAAATTGCTGGTGGAAGACCTCCAGCGCCATAGGGTTTCTGTGCTTGATAGCCCTCAAAAAATTCCTCTTCCACAGAACACAAATGTAGGTGAACTTCTAGCAGTCACTGTTGCTAGTAAGGAGCTCCATAGTTCTCCACATGGAGAACCATCTCTTGCATGCTTTCATCCTGACTCTTTTTCCCCTTTCCTCCATTTGGAATGTGAGGTTCTTGTAGAGGAAAAGACAGCAGATCTTTGCCACATCTCTCCTCCATCTCTTCTTTCAGGCTGAAAGACCCTACTCTAAAATCATGTCCCATCCTTGCCTAGGAGTTCTCTCTTTGATCTGGTATGAATCAGAAAGTGAAGAAGCTGTAGGAGGAGATGAGCTGACTGTGTAGAATGGATGAAGAGGGGATAAACTACGACCCTGCTTGGACAAAACCCCAAGCCCCACAGTGCAAGGAAATAGGGCTATCTAGAGGCTATGTTCAAAATAGCAACAAATGGAATTTTTTCAAAATGGAGGCCCTAAGAAGCCTGTGACTTCCAGCAACAGCAGGAAGACTCCCTCTCTACCCACAAATGTGCAGTTACTGAACAGGTACAGAACTGACAGAACACATCAAGAGGAAAATCCTCTATTAACAGGGGCATCGGAGCCAGCTGAGTCTGAACCAACCACCTGCATAAAGGAGAGACTGGTAACAGCCACCAGGGGGTACCCACCTAGCCACTCAGACTGATACTTCAAGACCTTAGCTGCTTGCTGAGAGCCTGGATCCCCAATGTTGCGAAGAAGCTACCAAGGCTCATCTGGTCCTCAGCCCTTTACCTCTTGCTGCATACGCACATGGGCACCAATGATAGTACCAGAAACAATTCCAAGCATACCAGGAGTGATAATGATCTCTGCAGAAGAGCGTGAAGGGCCTGAGGTGGCTTTAGCACCAATCCTTCCACTGGACTGGGACAAGAAGAAAAAAAAAAAACAAAACCCAAACCAAAAACTCTAATTAAGAGTACAGGCATCCAGCTGATGAACACGTGTCTGCATGACAGAAGTTGCAGGCAAGGTTTTCATATCTTTCAGTGTGGTAACATAATCTCTGAGCAGGGCTGAATCCATCTGACGAAGTTGAAAAAGGCTTCTGTAAGCAAGCATGCTAACCTAATGAGGAAGACCTGAAACAAGGCATGGTAGGGAATGGTTGTCATAACCTGAAGCTGAGGTATGGGAGGCAGCAAGGAAACATCTGGAGAACAGCATGACAGGAAAGGTGCTTGCTTGTCCTTTGTGAAAGCATCATGGCTCAGCGCTCATCATCTCAAGTACCGGTAAACGAATGCAGCACATGAAACAAGAGGAATTACTAGTCCCCCCCCAACTGCAAAATTAGGATTTCATATGGATTAGAGACATGGTGGGATAACTGAAATGACTACAGTGTTCCAGACAATGAACATAGTCTCTTCACAAGAGACAGGCTGGAAAGGATGAGGAGCATTTGTGCTCTATGCAGAGGAGTGCCCAGAGCTTTGCCAGGGGACAGGTGATGAGGCAGCTGAGTGCTGGCAAGGAGAAGGAGGCAAAGCAACACGGGCAATGTCGTGCAAGTCGCTCAACTTGATCAAGGAGAGGAAGTCAACAGAGTCATCTCACAGTGCTGCAAGCCTCAGGACTGACTCATGGGTGTACTTTAACTGGAAGCGCTGTGTGATTTGGCACAATCCAGGTGGTTTCTGGAGTGTACTGAAGCTAATTTCTTGACACAGGCAATTGATGTGTCAACTAAGGGAAGATGTTCTGGATTTATTATTCACAAACAAGGAAGAATTCATCTGGGACATGAAGGTCAAGAGTTCACCAAGGTTAACCTGCAGCAACCATGAGGCTGTGGAATTAAAAGTCCTGCAAGAAGTCAGCAGGACAAATATCTTAACAGTCCTCCCTCTCCCGGCAGCAGATTCCACCTTATTCAGGACCTACCTGGTAGTATCTCAAAGGGAGCTGCCCTGGAAAGCAAAAGGACCCAGAAGAGCTGGTTGTTCTTTAAGGACAGCTTCCTCAAGGCAAGAAGACTGATCATTTCACTGTGCAGAATGTAGAGGCAGCACGGAAGAAAGCCAGCATGGGTGAGCAGGGACCTCCCGACAGTTCCAATATAAGAAAGAATTACACAGGAGGAGGATCTAAGAGGACTACAGGGACACTGTCCAGTTGTGCAGTAATGGAATAAGAAAAGCCAAAGCTTAATTGGAATTGAAACCAGTGAGGAATGTGAAGGGCAAGTAGGGCTTCTGTAACTACAATGGCAGCAAAAGAAAAAAGTAAGGAAAATTGTGGGGCACTGCTCATTGGGACAGGCAACCTATAAGTGAGGACATGGAAAATGCTGTGATACTCAACTTTTCTGACTCCATTTTTCACTGGCAAGTTTCCCTCGGTTCCTGAGAGCACAGGGAAAGACTGGCAGAGCTTGCAGAAGTGAAGTGCTATCCACCATCAAGGAGATAGAGCCAGGGCATGCTTAAACCGAGCGGATATAGAGAAGTCCACAGGCACAAATTAGATGTACCCAAGAGTGCTGAGGGAGGTAGGCACTGCTGGCATTGTGAAGCCCCTCTCTTCCATCTTTCATAGCAAGCAAGGGAAGCTCCCAATGACTGGAAACACCACAGCCATTTTCAAGACATCCCATTCAGGGAAACTACAGGCTTGTTGGCCTCAACTGACATCTTGGGGAGGTTTGGAAAAAACTCCTTATAGGAAGCCATTGCCAGGCACACAAAGAAGAGGAAGGTGACTGAGAAGAGTGCCAGTGTGGATTTAGTAAGGACAAATGATGTCTGACAGACGTAGTAGCTTCTTACGACTGGCTGAAAGAATTGGCATCAGTGGTATACAGACCAACTGGTGGTTTAGCACTAGAGGCAGTCCTCAGGGATCCATACTGGACTGATGCAATTTATTGTATTAACTGTCGGCAGGAGGTCACACTTGGCAAGTTTGCAGACACAAACTGGAGGGAGTGGAAAATACTTTGTGGGGCATAGCTGCTGTTCAGAGGCACAGTGGCAGACTGGGAAATTGGGCTAACACAAAGTGCAGCAATTAGAAATGTCAAGTCCTAATCTGAGATAGAATAATCCGGTGCAACAGCACAGGCCGTGGGTTGACTGGCTAGAACAATACTTTGGAGAAAAGGCCTTGATTCCTGGTAGAAAACAATCTGAACATCACTCAGCAATGTGAAGTAACTTCAATAGCATTTCAGAGTGTAAGAAATGAGTCCAGCAGGACAAGAGAAGTGATTCTGTTGTTCAGCACTTGAGAAACCTCCATCTAGAGCACTATGTCCAGTTATTAGATCCCAAATACTAGAAAGGCACTGACAAACCCACAGCAGATCCAGTGAATGGTCACCAGAAAGGTCAAGGGAGTGAAGTACATGCTATATAAGGAGCAGATGAGAGAACTGCCTTTGCTCAGCCTTAACAAGTGAACACTAACTGGAGATTGTACTGCTGCCTTCCGTCACATAATGGGAATTCAAAGAGAAGATGGAGCCACTACTCTTTTAAGGTACACAGCAATAGGACAGGAGGCAACAGACTATAAAGGACATGATTCAGTCTAACATTAAAAAAAGAATAAAAATCTTCTACTAACTACATGAAAGAACTGATGTACCATGTTCCTACAACTTAATGATTTCAAATGTTAATGAGTTGGCATAGTCATCAAATAAAAGCTAGATAAAACTCATTGTGAGTTAAATGAATAAACGCTATATGGCACAAAACTCATACATGACTGTGCCATTAATGAAATCTTTCCAACGCTGTCTTTGGGTGGGGAAAAAAAGAAATTTGAAACAAGTGGCACTTGTGGCGTGCCTGGATTACCAAAATGTTTTCACTGTTACTATTTCCTTGCACATTAAAGAAAGTTCAAATCTTTTCTTACCCTCAACAACAGTTAATGAACACGTTTCTCTTCTCACAAATCTTTCTGTTCTGTATCTGGCAACTACTCATCTTTCCTCTTGTTCCACCCACCACCTCACCCCAGATTGCAGAATATGAGAAAAAACCCAAAAACCCAACAAACAAAACAAACAAACCAGATCTCAAAGATGACAGTGTTTTGGGTTTTTTTTACATTTACTTTTTTCCTGGTCCTCAAATTTCATCCTCGAAACCTGTGAGACTGTGTCACACAGAACTGGTGGGTAAGACTGCCTTTTTGATCGAGAAACGTGTCAGAAGTGTGTCATTCTAAGAAATGAACAAAAATCACAGACTTGAATCAAAACTACCCATTTAGAAAATTCTTACCTGGAAGACTTGACTTGTTTGGTAGTATCGCTTCAGGACATTCCTCCTTCTCATCACAGGGATCCTCTTCATCAGACAACACTAAGAAAGCCTCTTTTGGCAGACTTTCATTGCTTTCCTGCTTGGATGGTGAACCTAAACAGCTGTCTATTTTCTCTTCTAAATCTGGGATGCTGTCATCCACTGGAAGCAGAGGACTTTTAGAAAAACAGCCCAGTTCATCTTCAGCAGGGGCTAGTTTTTCCAAAATAGGAATAATTTCATCTGTTTCCATAGAGTCAGTATTGTCCAAGATACTTTCACTTGGCTCATCTGTTGTTTTCTGAACAGTCGTTTCTGGAAGACCTGTAGTGCCATCTTGTATGTCCTTTGCTTCCTGGTCAGCTTCCATACTGCTAGAGATGGCTTCTTCTCCAACAGCATCTTCAACAGTTACTTCTTCAGTGCTCTTTTCCTCCGCAGATGAATTGGAAGTAATGCTTAAGTCATGAGTTTCTACCTTCTCTTCTAAAGAGTCACTAATACCACAGGTCGATTTACTTTCACCTATCAATGGGATGTTGCTCTCTCTTTGGTCCAAATGATCTTTTGTATTACTTTTTTCGTGGAAGTCATCTTTATTGCTACCAAGCACTCCATTTTCAGCCTCACAAGCTAAAGCATTATCAGTATCTTTACCTTGTTCAGGAGTAACATTCTCCAGAGACTGCGTTAGAGGTTTGGGTTGTATATCACCGACTATGTTGCCTGCCCTACTTTCAGGGCTTTTGGCTTCACTAGTTTCATCAGAAGCTCTTCTGCCTTCTTCAGAGTTAACACATAAGTCCACCAGGCCATTAACTTCCCTCTTGTCCTCCATAGAGTCTGTATTGCTTACAGGGGAATTCAAATCAGAATCTCCATTCTCATGCTTTCCATTTAACAGTTTAACTTCAGTTGTCTTCAACAGCTCCTCTTTAACCTTATAGACAGCTTCAAGTTGTTGTCGATCACTTACTCTCATGGTTTTTCGTGCTTTAAAGACTTTTTTCTGACGTTCATCTGTGCTATCCATCTTGACCCTTAAAAAAATTCAGACAGAATTGTGAAGGTAACAGATTATCAGCATATTAGCATTCCTAAGACTCTAGCATTTCACATGTTTTAAAGAAAACCAGTATCTACAGCAAACTGTATCTACAAAAACAAAGAAACACCTACCAACACAGTTAAAGTTTGTTTGTTTGTCCTCAGAAAAAGTGAACACAAGTTTCTACAACCATGCAGCTGCTTGCTCACGCTCACCTCTACACCGCTGCCCCCCCCACCACCACCACCCCGGATGGGGAAGAGAACTGGGAAAGGTAAAACTTGTGGGTTGAGATTAAAAGTTTAATAATTGAAACAAAAAGTAAAATATTGTATCAACAACAATAACAGTAGGAAAAAGAGAGAGAGAAATAAAACTCAAGACAGACAAGCAATACAGTTGCTCACCACTCGCTGACAGATGCCTAGCCTGTCCCAGAACAGCAATCGACCACAATCGCTCCCTCTCAGGCAGCTCCCCCCAGTTTATATACTGTGTTTAATGTCCTGTGGTATGGAATACCCCTTTGGCTAGTTCAGGTCAGCTGTGTTCCCTCCCGGCTTCTTGTGCCCCTCCTCACTGGCAGAGCATGGGAAACTGCAAAGTCCTTGACTAAAGAGTAAGCATTACTTAGCAACAACTAAAACAGTGGTGCGTTATCAACATTATTCTCAGACTAAAGCCAAAACACAGCCCTGCACCAGCTACTAAGGAAAACATTAACTCTATCCCAGATGAAACCAGGACAGTATGCTGCACACACATGTGTATGTGAACATTACTCAGATCACACTACAATATTACACAGTAATATTCTGACTACACATTTTAGACCAGTTGTCTAGTACAGTAGTATTACAGCAAAACCATGTGATGAGGTTTTCCAGCTAGAAACAGATTGTGCTAATGTAAGAGCCAGCAGCCCCTCTTCTTGTAATAAAGTAAGAAATATTCTTGGACCATCAATTTACATTTATTTTCCCTTTCTAAAACTAAGTAATTTCATGAGATTCAAATAAATGTAATAAATTGGGTAAAAGAGAAGATTTTTTTATCACGTAACTTTTAAGAAAACTTCAATATATTGAATGAATTTCTGAATGTGTTACTTTTTTTCTTCTTTATAGATAAAATAGACCTTCATCCTCCGTATTTATACAATGGTTAACTGAACTTGGGATTTTATAGCACTTTCATTCAATTTGCAGTAGTAATATTTTACTAAGACCATTTGTGCTCACGAAAATGAGGTCTTTGTAGCTCCTTTCCAAAAAACTTCCTTTTTCAAGGAAAACTGAGAGTATTGCCCTCTGTATAGTTTTATTCATTCCATCCACCCATGCAAATATTAAGAAAAATAAGGACATTAATACATTAAAAAAATTTTTAAAGTGTTTGAACATTTACTTCATCAAATCAGTAAATTTAGTTAAATAATTTTGTGGAAATACAACAAAATCTCATCTGTTTCTATTAAATGAATTAACCAAACAAAGCCATAGGGATTTTTAAACTATACCCCCCACCATGTGGTCTTGTTTTAGATATGATAATACTGTTAAAAAGCAGAGAGCAGTTAAGGAGCTTGGTATATCCTAAATGAAACTCACCAACCAAGATCTTGAATCAGCTGATGCTAACCAACTTATCTCTGCTAAAGCTACATCACCATCCTAAGTTACTCCCCTCTAAGATACGGTTTTTCTTAAGTTTCTGAAAACATGTGAAAGTTCACTTGGGTAACAGTAGTTAAAAGATATTACAGTGTAGAAAAAAAAAAAAAGAAAAGAAATCAGGAATTTTATTTTTTCCAGAAGCACTAGATAAGCAAACAGTTCTACAACTGACACAGGAGAATTCTTACACAAAGAACACATTTTAAATATTTACTACAGTTCATTTTGCATCTTCCCCCAATCCCTTTCTATTCACAGAGCTGAGAAATTCATTAATAAACTGCATTTTGTCTTTTCGGGGCGGGGTGTGTATACACACACACACACACACAAAAGACTATTGCCAAGAGTAGCTCAAATCAGCAATGCTTTTATACAACCAAGTTATCAAATTCACAAAACAGACATTCTGCAGCCTCAAAGTACCAGTACCTAGAACCTCTTCGTAACCATACTTGCCTACAAAAGTTTTATTTAGGCAGCCATAAGATTGGCCTTTAGCCTTCTCTTCAGCAGCTGAAAGTTGTTGAGCTCCCTCAGAGCCCCACTGCAGGTCACATGCTTTAGGCTCCTATCATTTCCTAGTTTACTTTGGACAGTTTGTTCATGAATGAAAATATTTAACATTTATGCCTTGCCCACCCACAACATTCTAGAATAAGACATGAGTATATATTCTAAGGTACAATATGAATTTGATTATCAAGACCAACTCTAAACCATAGTTATGACAGATCATATTTTACAATTATAAGGCTTTTTATACTTAACACAGCCTGACGAAAATATGGGCAATATAGAAAGAAATACAATTAAAAAAAAAGTACGATTTTTTTTCCCCCTGTTCTGCATTTCCTATTAATGTGAGATTCCCTTCCACTTTATCTCAGTTCTCTTCTGCATGACAATCTAGAATCCTCATATTTAAGTAACTGATGGTGCTTAAATGACACTTTAATTCACACCTCAGGAACAGCTGAACAAATCTTTACAAATGGTTGCATCAGCTCTATTTACAGACTCTCAATAACACCATCAAGACATTCATTTTTGCCAGTCTGAGCTAGACCTTCTGAACAGGATTGTCTATTACTGCATTGCCACTAGGGGGAGCAAAATATAACACCTATAGAAACACTGATCTGAAACATCACTTCACTTGATTTTTGAAAATATTCTCATCACATAATGATTTCCAGTAAGATGAAAGATGAACTCCAGGTGAGCTCTTCACGTCTCTCCAGAGCTCTCTTCATGCTAAATACAGTCTCTTCATATTCCTCCAAAAGAGAATACATTTCACATAATAATTTTAGCCTTGAAGATGGAAGCATATGAAAACCTCTAATAGCGCACACGCAGTTTTTGAAAGCATATCCTTTCCTTCCTCCCAAGAACTCAGGCATGTTTTCACATTACTATAAAAGCATATATCAGACTGTCATGTGATAGAGTACTGATCATATAATACAATCCCCTACAACCAGTGTGCAATGCTGTTACAGACATATGTATTGTAGAGCCAATTGGGGGTGGGGGGGGGAATAAATAGAAAATTAGTCTTTGCTAACCTTGAAAAATTCCAAAAGCTCCTAAGACAAGAGCAGCTAGTGAGAGTCTTCTGTTAATATAATACAAGGATACAGGGCCTCTGTATCAAAATTAAGACAGACAAGTAGTTTGCTCTCCTGGACTACAATGCTTTATTTTATAAGCATCACCCTGAATTTAAAAGTTCTTTCATTACAAAATTCACAATTGACGAGAGGAGTAATAACGGACTCCAAACAACTCTATAAGAGTTATAACTGAAGACCTTCACTTGGATCACTCGCTCCAATATATATATCTTCAAGCCCTATTATCACGCGCCTTAAGTGTAGCTAATTGGTTGTATTTGCTTTTCACACGCTGTCCACGTGCCCTAAGCCAATACATGATTGGCTGGCTAGCAATACCACGTTTCCTGGTTATCACAATTGTCCGTTCTGTTTTTGTTCTTGCTTCATCGCTTATCTTCCTCCAGTGTCCTTGGATGCATTCCAGTGTCTTTGGATGCATTCCAGAGTCGGGCCTACGTGACTTCAGCCAAGTACATGGCTCCTGCTGAGTCTTGCACAGGGCCTGCTCCATTTCTATATAAGCGTGCCCATTTTCCTCTAGAAAAGATCCTACACACAATCCTAATTTTCCTGTGAACATAAGTTATACTAAAAGATTAATAAAATGTTCTTAATAAAATAATTCTTAAGTGCATCACCTGAGTAATCATAAATATAACTTAAATTCTTTTTTTTGGCTCTAGTTTCTTTAATAATCCAAGCAGTCTTTCCTTCATATTTTTAACATAAAATACAGTAAATACAGAGTAAAAGGAATGGCAATTTCTTTTTAAATTTGCTAAGAATAGTAGTCTTAAAAAAGCAAACATCAGAATACCTTTATAATGACGCATCCTTTTTTCTTAAAAATATACTGAATGGATAAGCTTGAATTTCAAATGTGTTTCAGAATTATGTTTACTTAGTATGTTAGGATATTATCCAAAATGCAGTTAAAAATCCAAACTCTAATATGGTTGTACAGTGAACCTTTACAGGAAAAAAAGACTTCTTGTAAAATTCCGTTGTTATATGGTTATTCGAGTAACTTGTACATATTTTTAGCTCAATTGCACATCATCTGCAAACAAAGAATACCCAATAAAAGCTAAAAAAAATATAAGCATGGATGAGATTAAAAGATGAAAGCTAAATGCTGGTAACAGCTAAGTATGTATCGCTATA